>NW_027466525.1:382500-417500 GCF_050575085.1 Anarhichas minor
CAGTCTGTTTCCTGCTGACCTTTAGTCTGTGTGTGTGTGTGTGTGTGTGTGTGTGTGTGTGTGTGTGTGTGTGTGTGTGTGTGTGTGTGTGTGTGTGTGTGTGTGAGGACCTGTTTCACTTTTAACCCATCCTAGTGAGGACATGTGTGCATTGTGGGGACAGTCGTCTCTACTTCAAAGGACAGTTTGAAGGTTTTATGTTTGAGGGTACGAGGTTGTGGTGAGAGAAGTATTCAGATCCTTTCCTGAAGTGAAAGTATTAATACCACACTGTCATAATACTCTACAAGTCCTGTATTAAAATATGTACTTAAGTAAGTAAGTAAGTACTTAAGTAGCTAAAAATACTTAAAAGTACTTAAAGTAAAAGTATTAATTGATCAGTAAAATGTTTGATCTGATGTTTCTGCTGCATTAATGTCTATGTTGCATGTTAACTATTTTATATCCTGTTGGCTAGTTTAATCTGATTTAATGTGTGTGTGTGTGTGTGTGTGTGTGTGTGTGTGTGTGTGTGTGTGTGTGTGTGTGTGTGTGTGGTTACTTGTACAGCTGTCTTTGTGAGGACCGTATAAGGTTTAGAATGAGGACTGAGGACATTTTTGGAAAGTGAGGACATTTTCACCTTCAAAAGCCTGTTTGAGGGTTCAGACTTGGTTGTGAGGATCAGGTAAGAAGAAGGGTTGGGGTTAGGGTAAGAGGTAGTGTGTCAATGAGGGACCTCACAAGTATAGAAAGACAACTATGTGTGTGTGTGTGCGTGTGCGTGTGTCGGGGACAGACAATAGATGGAGTCTGTAGTTTCAGAAAATCACCATGACAGTTTCATCTCAATACACAAAATCACACACACACACACACACACACACACACACACACACACACACACACACAGAGTCAGAGCAGTCAGTTTATTCAGACGTCATCTTGTCTTTTACGTAAGAGACGAAAAAAACAACAACAAAGAGACACAAAATGTCTCTAAAGAAATGCAAAACGACCAAAAAGATCTACAAATAGATGGAAACAACTGTTTAAATAACAGCATTTGCTTAAAAAGGCGTCGTGCTACATTCTTAAACGTTTGAGTGGTTTAAGAAAACTTGTGAAACAATTTTCTATTTCATTTTAAGATTTTCGTTTGTATTTTTTATTGATTATTTCAGTCACATATTTCAACTAATGTTAAAGCATCGTATAACTCTTTAAGTGTTTTCCCCTCGTAGAGAAAGACAGATTATCTGAATGTGACTCGAACAACGAGACTAAATTCTCTACGACAAAACTGAATTCCCTCAAATCTCTCGTATGCTTTAGAACAAATCAGTTTGTACCTCATTCAACAAGAGGCCCAACATTCTTGTTATCACGTTAACAGCTCTAAAGACAGTATGTTCAGTCCCTGGGATGAAAGCATACACCGTAAAGACGTATTTTCCATGTGCGTGTATAAATATATATGTGTGGAGTGAAGCTCACCGTTTAATCCCTTTTATGTAATTGAAGCGCCTGTTTTTACAGCATTGGATTGAGACCATCAAACACATTTATAATGAAACTCACAACAACCAATTTCCCCTAAACTCAAGAAGATAATTGTGTGATCGCCCCCCCCCCCCCCCCCCTACACTCCAAACATGCACATATAACAAATATAAATCAGGAACATTAATCCTTCGCCGGTTTGTTGTGAGTTATTGATGGTTTAGGCGTTTTAACGTGAACGTAACCGGCTATCGTTCTCATTACAGAGGATAATAAAAACCCTTAAAAGAGAAAGAGTGAAGCTGCAATTTATGTTTTTTATTGTTCATACCCCAGTAAATCATCGTCCGATTAACCTGTTGAGAGTCTAATGAGTTACAGAAAGGTGTTAACCCTCTGAACCACAAAGCAGTTTGGGAGCATTTTTTTGTCTCCCGTCACATTTTTCTCTCTGAGGTCTTTAATTTCTCTACAAAATAAAAGTGCTGCTCCTCTATGAAACATAACCTTCATGACTAGAAGTAGAGAGAACTAGAACATGTCTTTAGTGCAGAATAACAGTTAGAATGAATCACAAAAAAGATAAAAATGTAAGTTGAATTTCTTTGATAATTTATTTTACCCAATGGAATCTATATATCCAACATGTTTTCAAGTGTCCACAAGTAATACTAATGTTGAAAATAAGGCTATAAATATTGAACTATTTACGTTTATTACAACCTCTCTCTCCTCTCTCCTCTCCTCTCTCCTCTCCTCTCCTCTCCTCTCTCCTCTCCTCTCTCCTCTCCTCTCCTCTCTCCTCTCCTCTCTCCTCTCTCCTCTCCTCTCTCCTCCTCTCTCCTCTCCTCTCCTCTCTCCTCTCCTCTCTCCTCTCCTCTCCTCTCTCCTCTCCTCTCCTCTCTCCTCCTCTCTCCTCCTCTCTTCCTCTGTGTTCACTTCCTGAGGTTCAGTCAAAGTTTCTCTGATTTGTTGTCACATGACCGTTGGTCTCAGATGATTTAATCATGACTTCATAGTTGCACGGAGAAGCTCAGAATTTTAAGTTTTTTACAGAATCTGTTTAAAGCAAAAGGTTTATTTGGGGCGAGATTTTAAGCGAGGCTTCTGTTTGTGATAAACGGTGTAGTTTTGACGGATGTTTAAAGAAAACATGCTTTTCAATCCCGCTGACGGGTTTCGGGGTTCAGAGGCTCCATTTTGCATCCCATCAGAAACACAGCCGTCAGCAATGAGAAACGCGATCCCACAGTTCTTGTCCATGTCGCCTCTCTGCAGATTTTACGAGAATCGTTTTACTTTAAGTGTGTTGAAGACAGACTTCACCACAACGAAAGCCGTCATTTGTCTCTTGACAGCGCGGGTAACTCCACCCAGATCTGCACGCGAGTGTTGGTGTTGGAGCTGTATTTGTATAATAACCAGTCAAACAGGACTCCAAGTACCTGTAAACTGAGTGTCACAGACTGATCACCTCCTGTTTGGGCTGCACAGCAGGATTTAGGAGGCTTTTAACATCAGGGATCTGCATCCACTAGACCCCAAAGTCCAGGTAGTTTGATTAGTTTGAACACTGGGTGCCGAACCACTTGAAAAAGGTGGTTTCGAGTACAGTTCATGTGGACTCGGGTACGGGTCGCATCAGGTGTGAAAACCAACTGTACCAAAACAGTGGACTCGAGAGTATCAGTATCCAAATATCCGAGTCCCAATCGATCCTTTTTCATGTCTGGCCTAAAAAAAAATACTATTTGTCTGGTTTTCTTTGCAGCCAATCACCACAAGCGTTCTTTGATTTAACGTGACGTGTGATTGGCTAACTACCTCAGCAGCTACATACAGCCAGGATTGCCTGCCTGCAAACTGCACTTAACGCAGAGATATCTGAGCCGGCGGCTAGAAGCTAACAGCGCTAACAACGGCAACAGTGCTGACAGTGTTAATCTGAAGGGGAACCTGAGGGTGGGCTCTAACCTTTTAGACTCCTAATGGGATGATCATGTTGTCTGCATAGCAGGAAGTCATACTGTGAACTGACTTTATTGGGTTGTCCACTGAACGTCAATGGGGAAAAGGAAACAATGTCAAAGTGAGTTTATGCCGGCTAAAGTTTGGTGTCCATTTTTTAACAAAGTGAGGACTGTAGATATTGAGATGTTGAGTGTATTTTTCTGTTCATTTTGAAACTGTGGTGGCACAAAGTGGAGTGTGGTGGGACGCCACAGTCTAGATCAGGGGTGTCAAACTCATTTTCACTCCGGGCCACATCAGCATCATGGTTTCCCTCAAAGGGCCGGATGTAACTGTAACTATAACTGTAACTACTCCTAACATAATGTTAAATAACTCTCTGCTTTTGATTATTGTTTATTCAAGTGTAAAAATATTGTACATGTAGTTATATAAATGTAAAATGATATTTAAGCACATTTCTGTTATTGTAACATAAATCATTTTAATTTAGGGTTAAGAAACCTACATTACTCTATCAAAGATCAAACTATTAAAGAAAACAACAAAGACAAATATCATCAAACACAAGTTATTAAATTAACTTTGTTCAAAGCTATTTTTGTCACCTCTCTGCATCACTAATGTCCCTGTCGTCGTCCCGTGCATGGCAGCTACATCCAAGAGCTCCTCACTGAGGTCAGGTCTGCCTTGAGCCTCTTACAAACACTGATAGATGATGTATCTCGTCTCTTAGCTGTGTTGTTAGATTGCTGCTAGTTCCTGAACTCGGTCTGCGATGGTGTTTCTTCACAAACTGACATTTGTAAAAGTCTGTATCTGGTCGGAGCTCACCTGCTCACATACCTTTAGCAGCACTGGGCTGTAGCTTCTGTAAATATATTCTGCTGTGATTGCACTCTGCCTTTTAATTCTTGGACAATTTGATGTTTTTCTTGGAGGCTAAATTTAGCTCCGTGTTTGGTGTCAAAATGCCGACGTGAATTGTATCCTTCATCACCGACACGCATCATAACACAGAAGACAGACCGTTGTTCTCCTTAAAGCACAGACATGTATTCGCTTTCCATCTTAAATTACATTTTCTTCCCTCTGCATCAATTTTTCTCTTCGTGGACATTTTGGGATTATTTTTCGATCTTTTTCAACTCAGTCACTTGTTGGAAAACCTCTTTACGGGCTGTTGCCTCTCCTGTCCACCTGTTGTGATAGTTTTAATGTCGGTACACAGACAACATGCTATCTCAGAATTTCAACTTTCTATCTCATAACTTCGACCATGGGGATACTTTTATTTTCAAGTCTAACTTAAAAAAACCTTTAAAAACTAAAAAAAAAAAAAAAAAAAACTTTTTTTTTTTTTTTTGTTTTTTGCTGGTGGAGTCGCGGGCCACATAAAATGACGTGGCGGGCCGGATTCGGCCCACGGGCCTTGAGTTTGACACGTGTGGTCTAGATAATGACCTTATTAATGATGATCTCTTCTGCCGATCTTGGCAGCTCATTTAAATCTCTTTTGTTTGGGGGTTTAAGAGTTTCCCCTCTTTCTCAGAGGTCAGTGTCCTGACGGCTGAACCGATCGAGGCCACGCGGTGACGAATTGATGGTCAGACATCTGAGCGACGGCATTGTACGTCGACGACGGACGTGTTTTACAGCTCAGCAGCGCTCAAGGATGGAAATACTTCATGCCAGTAGGAGATCCGTGGCTGAGGGCAGAAGGGTGGAGGTTTCAGGTTGTCACGAGACGAATGAAACAAAAACAGTACGTACTTACAGGAAGTACACGGTTTAAGTAGCATACATGTTTGAGAAAAATAATGCTGACTTTGTAGTGGAACTTGTATGTTGGAACTTTTTTATTGGACTTCTATGCAGTCTGAGATTTTTGGAGACATTTTTTTTCTTTGGACTTCCAGTTTTTATGCTAAGCTAGGCTAACCACGTCTTTATTCCAGTTCTGCACGTAACACCCAAATAATAGCAGAATGATCTACACAAAAATATGTGCCAATGGAAAATCAGTTAGCATCCTTTGGTCATGGAGGACACACAAATGAAAAGGGTTGAAAAGACATATATTTAGGGCACTTTCACCTCGGACACTGGTTGGATATTAGAGTGGTTTTAAACATCCTCTCACCTGGAATAGAGAGTAATCAAATGCATTGCCCACATTGGTGAAGTCTATGAAGAGGACGTTGTGATTCAGTGTGTCCGTAGACCAGAAACTAGCTCCACTGTGTGAATATAAAGCAGCAGAAGACAGATGGAGCTGCGCTGGTTTTCAGTCGACAAAAAGGTTAGACAGGAAGACCTGGAGGAGTGAGTTTGTTCCTCCTGACAGCAGTGACACACTCCCTTTCCCCTCATTTCCCCACCAGCTCGTGCTCCATCACGTTGTCACGCTCTCGGCCCTCATCGCTCGGCCTCGGCCCCCGTGGCCCTCCGCTGAACCGAGCGCCGGGCTCATTACAGCGGCGAGGGGCCCTGAGAGGACGGGGGAGCTGATGCTTAGCAGCTGAATCACCTCCCCTCCCCCCCTGAAGCCTGGCGTTGGTTTCAGTCTGTCTAAGCGGAGATCGTCATTCATAAAGAGCCGTCAGTCCGTCATGTCACAGCGGCGGGCAGGAGGAGAGAGGCCGCGGCCATTAAGCTTCCCACAAGGCCCTGCAGCGCCGCGCTCTGCAGAGAGCTGCTGAAAATACTGGTTATTGAGAGAAATCTGACAAATAGCTGAGCCTGACGTGATTAATGGAGACGGACGGCGAGACGCAGTTTTAACCCCCGTGGTGTTTGTCTTCTTACCAGACAGCAGGAGATGAAGTTCACTTTTAAACAGTTTCACTACATGCTACAGTTAACACGCCGAAACCAGAAAATGTATATGAGAAGTGGACGTAGTCATTGCGACGTCTCTCGTTGGTTTGTGGATGTTTTGAAGCCTCGAGTTCAGTGTTTTGGCCGTCGCCATGTTGTTTTTTTTGCAACCAGTGAACAGGAAGTGACCATATTTGGACTGAGGAGGAGTGACGCCGTTGCCACCTGTTTAAAACGACTATACTAGGATACTTTCTATCAGACTACATCTGACCGCTTTTCAAATTACCTTCACATTTTTTATAGTTTTTCCTTCCATGCAGCTGTTTAAGTTGTTTTTTTTATTTTACTAATATACATTAGTTTCACTCACATTTTAGTGGTTTGATCATTTGTGCTCGTCAAATTTTTTTTGAGTGCTTTTAATTTGTTTTTGTCTTCTGAGCATTTTTAGGCTCCAGCTGCAAAAAAGTTTGCATAAAAATATTTGTCCATTCACCAAGAACTTCTGTGCAGAAACGCTGTAGTGGTGATTTCCAGATCCATTTAGTAACCACACGTTTTGTTTTGGTCTGATGGCCCCCAACCTGATCACCAAAAACCCCAAAGTCACATATTTTAAGATTTCTGCCAAATTAGACATTAAATATGACAGTGAGCTCTAGAGGTGCTGGTTGGTGTATTTTTGGACTTTTGACAGAGCCAGGCTAGCGGATTCCCCCTGTTTCCAGTGTTTATACTAAGCTAAGCTAAGCTAACTATTTTAACCAGTTGTAACTTAATCTGGATGTATTTTGACCTGTAAATCATCAAATCAATGCAGACTATTGAAATCAGCACCATGTTGTTGACCACTCCGCTAACATTGTCTCTCTGCTAGCACTGTTAGCTAACGTTAATGTTCCTTGGAAGGAAATCTACCAGATTTTTGGACTAAATCCATCCACCACCCTGCTGTAAATTAGCAGCCACTAAACAGCTGAGAAAATCAATAAAAACAGCAGACGCTTAAAAAAAACACAGTTGGCACATCTGGGCTACCGTACTTTAACTTCCTCTGTTATTGGGTGGGAGCACATCTTCTCACAGTGGATAAGCACAAACGTTCTATTGAGGAATAAAACATCTGGACCTGTAGGAATAATTCACACAGAATATAACACAAAGACGTGTAGTTCTTTTTGTGTGAGATGTGTGTACAGTAAGGGGTTAATGCACGAGGAGCAGACGGCTGATATCAGACTGTTCAGATCTCCTCCTGATATCTCCTCCTGGCCTCGTGTTGACAGCAGCAGGACGGGCTGCAGAGGAGAGAGGGATGACTCGGGGTAGAAACACTGGCTGTCGGAGGAGAAGATCTTAATATAGAATCTACTGACTCTGTCACTTTTACCCCCCAAAAAAGAGAGCGAGAGCCTGAAGCGCTGGATTTCTGCACGCTTCACTGTTTATTAGAGGAGCACTTCCTGCTACTCAGCTGATATACAGACGCTGTGGGTTTGGGACTGATGTTCAGCTCTCAGTGTGGAGAATGTAATGAACCATAAGTGAGACGGTAATCTTTAGTGGAGCAACGGATCGAGAAAGTCACGGTTCAGATCGGATCAGCATGAAAGTAAAAAGGGATTTATTTGCAACCAATAATAATTACTGATCATCAACGATCCATATTGTTGTTTGATTATAGTAGCTGGTGTACAAAGATCCAACTTTTTTTATTTTTTTTGCCACCATCCCAAAAGTCTTTTCAACCGCTCTGAAGTCTGTAAACCATCAACACATTCTAAAGGTTATACTTTTACCTTTTTATAGTCATATAAACACAATTGTATTTTGGGGATAAAACAAATCTTGTCATTAGTAGTTTTAATTATGTTTCATTGCTGCTACTGTAAACAGCTCATAAATATCTATTTATGTTGTTGTGAAAACATCAAACTACTGGATTTATTCAAGTTTATCACCAAACACGACATTCTACTAGATCACTAGATTTGCATGTATTGTTGTAGTCCAACAGGAAGTCAGCGTCACTAGATTCTCTTATTGTATTTTGGATTATTTCAGTAAATAATCTCTGTGTCAATCAAACGTTTGTGGATGTTCAAAAAACGCGACGAGTGAGACGGAGTTTGTTTCAATTACTACAACGCAAAACAAAGTTTTTGTGAAGAACTTTTCGGTGACAGAATTATTATTATTATTATTTATTTATCTCCGCAGTTCCTTTCAGTCCGTCTAAACAAAAGTTATTTTCGTGCGGAAAAACTAACACGGAAATCTCACATCTCACACTTATACTTTGTGTGTCTGTAGGTGAGCGACGCGGCGCCAACGGAGTGACAGCTCTTTGAAAATGCACATTATTAGAGACAGAGTGGAAAGAAAATAGCTTCAAAGACGCACCGTGTGTGTGTGCGTGTGTGTGTGTGTGTGGCACTGTTCCAACACTGTAGAGACCAACGGCCATCCAAGTGTTTCACTCAGCCAGTTTTCTCTTTTTTTCATTCAATCTGCAGGCGTAATTATCATTGCTGTCGCTGGTTATTGTGTGTGTGTGTGTGTGTGTGTGTGTGTGTGTGTGTGTGTGTGTGTGTGTGTGTGTGTGTGTGTGTGTGTGTGTGTGTGTGTGTGTGTGTGTGTGTGTGTGTGTGTGTGTGTGTGAGCACAGAGGGTAGTAATCACAAAGTTTGTGTCTGTCAGAAACTTGTCAGTCAGCGGTGAGCTGTGAGATTCAGCTTTGTTCTTGAAAGGAAATACCACTCAATTGAAAATGTCATTTGGAACCTGTTATTCATCTGCAACACACACACACACACACACCTACACACACACACACACACACCTACACACACACACACACACTCACGAACACGTCAGTCTGGTAGAAACATGTGTTCCTCACTCGTCGGTCGGCTTGATGGTTCTCAGATTGCTGCGTGACATTCTGGACAGATGGAGGGGTGAGGATGACTGTCGCTCACCTTCCTCCTAATTTAAACCATCTGTCCGGACTCGGGGCCTCATCTGGCCCTCGCCTGACTTCAACCACAGAATGGAGCATCTGTAAAGGGAGACGCATATATAAAAAGTGTAAAGATTAACAGTAAAGTTGTGGAATTGTTATCTTTGGTGAGAATAGTTGGTCCTGTTGCTGGACATTAGTAAGAAAAGAATGAATATCTTTTTGTATGATATCATTCAAACCATTGTCTGAGGGTACGTCGCCTCGATAAATAAGACGGCTTCTTCCTCCTTCCCTCAGATATGCCGTGCCCAAAGTGTTTTCCTTTCCCGTCAGGATTTTATTCATAAAGTTTTGCAACCTAAAGTTACCCGTCATCCTCTGAGCCCGGTCCCCGGAGACGTTTACGTCCGTCTCTACTCGCAAACAAACTCCGGCTGTTCTAATAAAGAAGTCGCTCAACAACAACAAGAAACACAATCTGATTTCCATGTTTTCCAGACATCAGCAGCACACGATAACAAAACGTCCTGAGGAGATGGAGGTGTGCAGCTCTTCATCCAGCTGTAGGAGAGAGAACAGTCTAATCCAGAATGTCACCAAACTACCTATGAAAATTGATAGTCTGTAATTTGTAGATATCCCAAAATATACATTTGTTTGTGTTCCGTATGATGATGAACCAGGAAGTAGAAAGACCGCAAAAAACCACATTCGGGAGATGGATGGGTCGAACTAAATAACAGACTTTTACCACAAAGTTTGCTCTTCGTTCCGTGTTTGAAATGAGGAGTCAACGGCGATTTAGTCGTCACATAACTTCCACACTTCAGTATCGACAGTTCCATAGTTATTTTACAACAAACTATAATCTTTTCCTAAACCGAACTAAGTATTTCTCGATCTTTTCCAAAACCTACTTTTGTAGGAAATCACATGAAGAACGAGGAGTAACTTTTATCATCGGAGCCTTTATATGAAATTATGTTAAATGTAGTTTATTCTTGTCATGCTCTCAATAGTCCCTGTATGTTCAACATGTTGGTACAATGAGTGGAATTAGATGAAGTCAACAAACTGTACCTGCTTGTGTTTTTTAGAGCGTGTCTGTGGCTCCCTCACTTCTCCTACAGTCTGGGATTTGAACCAGCAACCTTCTGACCTCCCCCCCTCTTTATCTGACGGATGTCTGGAGCCAAACCACGGCAGCTCAGGCCGACAGCGGAGCAGCGTGACGGAGCCGACGGTGTCGAATGTCCTGTCAAAACCGCTCGGTCGACTCTTTCATCACAGCTCACTCACTCTCTTTCAGAGGAAGAGGAGGAGGAGGAGGAAGAGGAGGAGTGGTGAGAAAGTCATCCTGAACTTTAATGAAGAATATATTTTATACATGTGATCCGATTGTTCTCCGCGCCGCTGCACATTTACACATCCGCTCACTCACTCGCGCTCCGCCGGCTGATACGTTTCGGCTTAATTAACCTCGTTAGCATGTGGTGAGAATCCCATCATGCGGCGTAATGGAATGAGCCCGGTGTGAACGCAGGTTGTCGAGGTGTGTGTAGAACAACGGGTATATTTAGCCGAGCCGCCCTCTGGGTGTCGGTGTGTGTAACGGAGCCATAAGAACGACGAATACTGTGCAGCTGTAATGTCTGAGATCTGCGGTCATGTAAAGACAACACCTGTCCTCACTAACTCTTTCACACATTCACCTGGTTATGTGAACAAGTTGTAGGCAATCCGACATCTGCAGTGTGCTGTAACGAGCACTGTTAACGAGCTTCAGGAATACCGAGGTCATGAGTTAAAGCGCCGAAAAGCTTGTTTAATTGTCTCTATATTTAATTATTTTTACATCTAATTCTATCTTCACCTTTCCGTATCCATGATTATAAATACACGATGCACTAAATGCTGTTTCAAAGCCTTCTCCACATGCCAGGAATACAATTCTGGTGGAATTTACAAATTGTCTCAATGATAGCTGAGGCTCTAGAGGCTGTTTCAACAAATCTGCCTTGCAGACTTCAATGAGACATGAGACAATTTTCTTGCATTCATTCTCTCTAGTGTCCACCAGGGGGCGACTCCTCTGGTTGTATAGAAGTCTATGAGAAAATGACTCTACTTCTCTCTTGATTTATTACCTCAGTAAACATTGTAAACATGAGTTTATGGTCTCAATCTCTAGTTTCAAGTCTTCTTCAATACAGCATGATGTTCAGTTAGTACATTATGGTCCATTTAGAGTCAAACAGACCATAAAGCAGGGGACGCTTTAGGGCGGGGCTACACGGTGATTGACAGGTCTCTACTACGTCATTCATGAAAGTCAATTGTCACATTTTGGTCGATTGAAAATGTCTTATTTAGTTTTTGGTTGTACTTAGCGCCATCTTCTGGTTTCACTTCTGGTCGCAAAAACACAAGATGGCGATGTTCGGAAACCAAGATGGTGATGGACCAATAGGAAGATGGGGACGGAAAAAAAACAAGATGACGATGGACAAAAACCACAATGACGACGGAACAAAGCCAACTTGGTCGGGTAAACTCGAGGCTTAAAAATTGTAGTTCACAAACCATTGGATGACGTCATGTTGACTCTGTCCACTTTGCTTATAAAGTTGACGCCGCACTGTGTTTTAAATGAATATATCACGGTGGAACAATATAAACCAGACACACATGGTTGCTGATCAGCTTGAGGAGTCACACCTGTCCAGGTTCCTCCTCCTCAGCCCACTTCTCTAAAGCTGCTTTAAGTAACGGACATATTTTAAAGGAGGATTCGACGCCGTCCAATCCAATCAGCCACGACTAATGCTAACACAGGTGTGACAGATTTACCTGCTCAGAAAGTCACTCATATGATGACGACTGCTTTGTTGTTTTGAACGTTTCAATGAACACGTTCTCTATGTTCTGCAGAGAGGGTTTTTTCTCCAGCTCAGGCTCACTTCCTCCTCTGAATGTTTGTTGGCGGTGGACTCGGAGCAGCGTGACCGATTGATTGGAGGCTGCAGCCAACGTGTCGCCTCGTGTGCAGAGTTGCGGAGACCATCGGCAAAAGATTTCAGAAGCAAAAGAATGTCAAAGTTGATTCTCGTGACCTCGGGGGGATAAAGTTCAAAAACCTGCTCATGAAATAGAGCTCCAGCACTGAATTATGGGTCAGATCTCCTCGGTAAGTAAACCTCCGTTATGTTCATCTGTTATCCTCTTACGGCCATTTTAACCTCCGAAAGATCCAACAACAACAAACTGATTTTATTTGGAAACAAATCTGAATTCTCTGTCTTACTTGACGAAATGGTTGTTTTCTTATTAAATTCCACTTTTCAAACACAGGATTTCTCTCTGATGAATTGTTGAAGTGTTTCCTCTTTTCATCGCTTTGGTTTTCTATCGGTTTCATGTTTTGGTGAGTAACAATAGAGACGCTGCAGCTCTCCAAGCTTGAGGTTGGATGCTGTTTAAAAATTCTGCCACAACGTAACGTAAACGTGTTCTGGTTTCGAAAGCATCGGCTGAAAGGCACTTTCTGGTCTTTCCACTGTCATTTCCTTTGATTGTGTATAAATTAATGTAACTTACACTTTGATGGCGATCGCTGAAGAGAATAGACCAGAAAGTGTCTCTCAACCAATACATCAGAACCACGGCGTGTTTACGTTAAATTACACTTAACAAAACGCTCACAGGGAAAAAACAGAATGAGAAAAAGTCCAAAAGTCTAGAAATATCTCAAAAATGTTCTTCCACTGCTTAAAAAATGTGGTTACAAAATAAAGAAAATAGATTTAGTCGGTTTAAAGTATGTTATTGATTCAGAAAAACTGGTTATTTCCAGAATAACTGCATTATTCCATACTGGACTCACACACACACACACACACACACACACACACACACACACACACACACACACACACACACAGCAGCAGAGATTATTAGAGTCATTTTCCCGTCATGTGATCAAAAGGTCTGAGAACGTTTTCATTCAGCTTTTATATGAAGAGTTCAAGAACAAAGACAATTTCTACAGAGAGACTCAAACAGAAGAAGCATTTTTCATTAGTTGAAGGATCCACGAATGAAGATCTTTCTTCACTTTAAATCTTTGAAGCACCAAGAAAACAGCTGCAGGCCGAAGCAGACAATGACCTGCAGACCGAGGCTTTACCAGCCCAGCAGAGGGCAGCTCGAGAGGTGGAGCATGAAATGAGTCGGTCAGAGCAGGTGTAAAATAAATAGTTCAACTAATCTGAAGAAAGAAAAAGACTTCCTAAAAGATCAGTAAGCACGAGTCGTGTTGTTTTGATCACATGGACGGACAGCAGAGACATCTATTATACAGCAGACGTTATCACAACAAAATGAATAAATCAAAAGGAGATCTGTGTTCTTCCCAATGGCAGTGGATGAAAGACGACATTGATGTGTTTGGAAATCTGAAAAGCTGGACACATGAAACCAGAAGGATGTAGCTGGAGGTCAGGGAGGAAGATGTTTCTGTAATGTGGGTGAACCGACTCTTTAAGGAACTCGTCTTTGAGACATTGTGGATTTTAAAATGTAAAAATGTATTAACGTCCACTGTGTCACAATGTAAACAATGTGGTCCAGTGGAAACAATAGTGTATTGTTGTGTCATTGATTCCACTAATTTCATGTCTAACTATTGAGGGGTGTGTGTGTGTGTGTGTGTGTGTGTGTGTGTGTGTGTGTGTGTGTGTGTGTGTGTGTGTGTGTGTGTGTGTGTGTGTGTGTGTGTGTGTGTGATTTCAGAGCTCATTGGACTCATTTTTACATCTCAGGAGGAAGTGACCACGTGTTCTGTTTTTCTTTTGGTTGCCATGGTTTTATTTGCAAAATAAAAAAACAAAACTGTATTTAGAATAATTAAAGATCTAAACGGAAATGTGTACAAACAAATAAATAAATACATTTAATTTATTAAATAGATTTTACTGTTTAAAAAGTTAATAAAATACAAAGACGTCACAACTGTGTAACATTTTCTTAAAGAGATAATTATCTCTCTCTCTCTCTCTCTCTCTCTCTCTCTCTCTCTCTCTCTCTCTCTCTCTCTCTCCCTCCCTCCATCAGCTGACTCAGCATGTCAGTGGGCGGGTCTTTGAACCCTGTCACTCAGACCTGGTCCCAGCTACGTGATTGGTCTCTCTCCTCCGCGGTAGGTGGAGCCCGCGGAGCCACATGGAGTCTGCCGGGTGTCTCGGTGCCCGTCAGTCTGATCCATCCTCCGGTGGAGTCGCTCCGGAACACGCTGGAGGAAGTTGGTGCAAAAAATATTGGGACTCAACTGCTGAGAAAAATATGATATTTTAATATCACTTTATATCTTTTTTTTACCAGTGCAACGGAGGAGAAAAGACTGATTATTATTATTGTTGTTCTCTCACTCGTGCGTAAAAGTCTTTTTGAATTCTGAATGACCTGGAGAGGAATCACTGGAAGGACTGAACGCTCTTCTCTTCACGCACCAAACGGACTTAGGACTTCATCAGAGATATTATTCATACATCACGGAGCTTTCCTGCATATTGTATTTTTAACGAGTAAAATCCTTTAAATAGAATCCTCGTTAGAGACGGATCCGCTCCTGTTGCTGTCTTCTCCAACTGAAACGGGTTTGATGGAAACATGACCAAAGCTGCAACCGGACCGGTTCTCCTGCACCGCCTCCTCTTCCACCTGCTCCCTCTGCTGCTGCTTCATGCCTCCCCGGTGTGTCCGTCCGCGCCGCCCGGACATCCAGCGCACTACTACGGACAAATAGCGGAGAACTCCCCGGCCGGGACGCCGGTGGAGGGGGTGCTGCTACCGGTCGGAGCTGGCGGCTGCCCCGGTGCGGACCTTAATGCCAGCCTGATGGGGGATTACGCATCGGATTTCAGGCTCATTCACCACCACGGGGACCGGCACCACCGGGGGCATCTGGGTTTGGTCTCCGCCAAAGCTCTGGACCGGGAGTTCATAGCGATGTACGAGCTGACGGTGGAGCTGCCGCCGCGATGTCTGAGGAGACCGGCCGCCGTCCAGGTCGAAGTGTCGGACAGGAACGACAACGCCCCCCGGTTCAACTGCGGGAACCAGACGGTCGAAGCGGACGAGCTGACGCTGCTCGGCACCGAGCTGGCCCGTTTCGACGCGAAGGACGGAGACGCAGAGATGAACGGACGCGTCACTTTTTTTGCGTCACCGGAGTCTCACCTGCTCCACGTGGTCCCACAGACCGGACAGGTGAGGCTGATCGGGTCCCTCCTGGGTGTCAGCCGGGTGACTCTGCGCCTTTACGCGCGCGACGGCGGAAACGTGGCGCTGGTTGGTGAGCCGGTGTTCCTGCGCGTCAACGTCCGCAGCTCCAGCAGTGCGCTGCGGCGGCGGAGACCCCGGGCTCTGACCGAGGAGCTGACCTACACCGTGACCGTCCCGGACCACGTCAGAGTCGGGGACCTGGTGTTCACGATGCCGGACCAGAAGTTCGAGCAGCGGTGGTTCGAAGTGATATCCGAGGCGGACTCGCCGGTCCAGATCGAGCGGGATTCGGGGCGTCTGTACCTGGCGCGCGGCCTGCCGGAGCCCACTGAGGTTCTGGTGAAGATCCACAACCCGCGAGGTAAGAAGAGCCGTTTCTTTTATGTTGGTGCGTAAATGCGCGAACGAGACCTGGTTTACCTGCTGAGACCTGGTTTGATGTTTAACATGTTGGGTTCATGGATGAAGTGATGTGATGGTTCACTTCTCACTTTGGCTGTTTTTGGCTTCTGGAGATTGAGTTTGATGAAGAACTCTCGTGTTTGGAGGTTTTCAGGCTGTGAACTGCTGGGGTTGGAAAATAAATGGAAAACAAGAAACGTTTCATTCATAAACACCAAAACATGTTTTATGTTCACAGTATTTAAAAACCAGATTATTCTTCTAATCTAAAACTCTAAAGGACTCCAAGAAGCATCAAGTGAATCTAGTTCATGAGAAAACATCTGAGTGAGGTTTCATCTTCAGTGTTCCTCAATGTTTCAATTGGTGGATAAAGATCATTCCACATCTCCATAGTTTATATCAGGATGAACACATATTCTGGTAATTCAGTAGAGTTTTATCTGATAGTGGTGGGGTCAAAGGTCAGTAGTGTAAATGTCATAGAAGTGTTTTTTCTTTAGTTTTTATTTAACAGCAGCAGTGATTTTAGTTTATTGTGGAATTTACCTTTAAGGACAAAGTGGTGTGTGTGTGTGTGTGTGTGTGTGTGTGTGTGTGTGTGTGTGTGTGTGTGTGTGTGTGTGTGTGTGTGTGTGTGTGTGTGCGCGTGCGTGCGTGCGTGCGTGCGTGCGCGTGCGTGCGCGTGCGTGCGTGCGTGCGTGCGTGCGTGTTGGCTCGTTTCCAGCAGTTTGAATCGACCTCAACCGTCACCGGCTACTTTCCACTCTTTCATTCATTCCTTACAGCACTCCTCACATCATCGCCGTGTGTGTTTGTCCATCTCTCTCTCACACACACACACACACACACACACACACACACACACACACACACACACACACCGTGATTAAACAACCATTCTGATTCATCTAGTTAAATGATTTAATAATTACAGTAACACAATACTCACAAGCCTTCTGGGTCCTGGTGAAACAGAATATTTGAGCGGCGTACAGTTACAAAATATATTTAAATAAAATCCCTCGCTTTTGATTGGACTGCTGAAAAGTGGGCGGCCTTAGAATCTAGTGTGATACGGAGCTACCGGACGGCAACCTCCGGCATGATGTTCATTTAGTACATTATGGTCCATTTAGAGTCAAACAGACCATAAAGCAGGGGACGCTTTAGGGCGGGGCTACACGGTGATTGACAGGTCTCTACCAGAGACGTATACGGCGTCTCTACGTCACTCCTCAGTCCAGATATGGTCACTTCCTGTTCACTGGTTGCAAGAAAAACAAGATGGCGACGGACAAAATTACAAACTCAAGGCTTGAAAACATCCATTTCAATCATGAAAAACCTGGAAAAGTCATGGAATCTGGAAATGGGAACTTCCAGGCCCTGAAGAATAAATAAACACAAAGTTCTGGAAACGTGGAGGAAATATTCCTCACAAACATCTGTAGACAGAGTGCATCGCTTTAGCTTGACTGAGAAAAACGTAAACACTTTAACGTTGAGTTGAGTTACTCGATGTTACGTCGTTCTCTGCGTAGAACGTCAGACTCCTGTTATTCTTATTGTTCTCGTGTGTTTGATCATGAACATTTGAAAAGTCTTGGAAGTTTATATAAGTAAAAAATTATGTGTGTGAAGTCGTGGTGGAGGATAAAAATCCCACAGACAGATATGAGAGGAAATGAGATGAAATAGTTTGAAACAACCGACTAAACTCTCCCAGAATCCTCATCTGTCAGTGAGAACGAGCTCCTGAACGCTCTGAAGCTTCAGACCGACTCAGACAAAAAGAAAGTAAATCAGTGTCACTGCAGTAGTGTGACTGGATGACCCCCCCCCCCCCCCCCCCCCTAAAGTAAATGTTTAGCTAACAGCCTAACTCTCCACATCTGGACGGCGGCGGCTCGGCGTTGTGGTGAGATCCGGCTAATCAGTCCGACCGATCTGCATCCACGCTGTTTATTTGCAGAAATTAGTCGTGTTTGCTCACTTGGAGCCCAGAACAGGCCTCCGACAGGAAGGTGTGTGTGTGTGTGTGTGTGTGTGTGTGTGTGTGTGTGTGTGTGTGTGTGTGTGTGTGTGTGTGTGTGTGTGTGTGTGTGTGTGTGTGTGTGTGTGTGTGTGTGTGTGTGGAGACACGGAGCTGAGCGTGCTGTAAGCCCGCCCTGCTGATTGAGGCGACCTGTCTCTCGTCTGCAGTGGCCGCGGTTGATTTTGATGCGTTGGAACGAGGAAGTCGCGCTCCGGCACGCCGGCCTCTGATTGGTCGACAGGGTCTCTCTCTCTCTGTGAACGTGTTGGCGGTTTCTATCAGGTCTTCTTCTGCTCCATTTAATTACGTCTCATCCTCAAAACATTCCTCTTTTATTGATATTCATTATATTTTCTAGGTGCTCACACCATCGTTTATTAAATAATAATATAAACTGTAGATTTGGACTTGAGTCGGACTTTAAGTCACAGAAGTCATGACTTATGTATCTTTGTGCAACATATCCCCCGCTGCCTATTTGTAAAGCCTCATTCATAAGTTCAATTAGACATAAAACGTGCAGAATTGTAGGAAAAATAAATAAATAAATCGCTTTTATTAAATCAATTAAAGATAATATTTAAATATAAGATCATATAGTCGTGCATATGATAAAATATAGAGACAATGAAATGTGCCAGTGGTCGGCGGTACAGTAGCCCCCCTTTGATGGTTGAGGACAATATTGAAGCCACTGATCTGCTAATTAGCTTTAATTAGCTTTAATTAGCTCTAACATAAACACTTAGAATAAAGAACATTTTGTCTGCTCCTCCGTCAGTCATGAGGGTTTATTTCTGTGGACTTTGGTTGAGTGAGTCACATGAGACTCACAGTTGATGCAGGAGATTCAGACACTGAGCAGCAGTGTGTCTATGAAGGAAATACACACACACACACACACACACACACACGCTTCACCTCCTGCATATAATAAATTGTTCTCATGTGACCCTCACACACACACACACTCTCTCTGTTGGTCGTCCATCACTGCAGATGGCAGCGACTCTACTGAGTCCTTGGCATTCAATAAATGTACAGGACACACACACACACACACACTCACACACACTCTCTATCTGTTGTTTGTCCTCTTGTGTGCGTGTGCGTGTGCGTGTGCGTGCGCGTGTGTGTGCGCGTGCGTGTGCGCGTGCGTGTGCGTGTGCGTGTGTAGGACTTCAGGCAGTGCGTTCTAGTTTGCTCCTCAGTTAAACTGTGTGTGTTTTAAATTGCTTGATTTGAACTGAAAACAATGAGACAAACAAACATTTATATTAATAGAGTAAAATGTAATAAAGCATTTAAAAGCCGACACATCGAGGCATTTTTCAGCGTCTGAAACACAGGACTTTCACCAAGGAGACCGCTGTTCAAGTCCCGCCTGAAACAAAGTCAACGCTAACTTCTTGTACCGTAGTTTTTTTTATGCAGCTCACGTACTTTACTGACGCCAGTTATGTAACAAACGCAGTTATTTTACACATGAAAAGTACTTATTACCCAAACCACGATCTCTTCCTGAACCCAACCAAGTAGTTTAAACCTCAAAGATACTTTATTTCTGGTTCATGCTTTCTGCAAGTCTGTACTCGACAAAGATGATTTGTTAGAGAAAGAGGTCCCACTCTGTGAAGTCTAGTCTGTACTCGCATCGTGCACGAAGGCTCTGCAGCGCCGCTTGGTCGTGCAACTCTAAATCATCTTATTTTTGTATCCTATGAGAGTTTTTCAGACATCACCGTCACGAATAGTTCACTGATAAAAACACTACTAACATACCTGTCAACAGCCAAATCAAATGGTTTATATTCAACCTTTGTTTCTTTATAATGCATTTAATACTTGACTTGTTTACAGGGTTTGTATGAAGGTAATAAAGTCTCCATGAATATGAGATATGAGTTCACAGATAATAACAGTTCCTCCTCTTCGTTGTGGAGGTTGGTTTATGGCGTTACACTGGTTGTCTTCCTGATTCTTCACAGTTCATTTCGTTTGTTCGTCCTCTGGTGTTTCGGAGAATAAACCCGACTCACAGCGTGTTGAACATGAACACCTCCGTGCACCGTCGCTGCGCTGCCACTCACCAGAACAAACAAAAGCTGGACGCGCCTCAGCGGACCGTGTGGTTCTTCTGTAGCTGAACAAGAACGTCTTAAACCGATCCAGTCCGTCGCGTCACATCGACTTCAGGAACCTCCGAGTTAAACTTTCATGCAGATCCAATAAATATTTCAAGCTCATCAACTTAACAGCTGCGTGTGTCGGATCCGATCAGTCAACATCTTCATCTCTTTATTTTAGTTGTAGCAACTGTCAACACCAATCAGCTGATCCCAGATCTCATCCAGTGAGAGAGCTGAATGTTAATAAAATACCATCCTGACAAACAAAAGCAGAAATCACTGCACGTGTGAAACGCATAAAATGTGAACACGTGTTTAAAAACCTGACTCCGACAGCCTCCGAGTCCTGTTCATTCTTTACTGTCCCATTAATGTAATGAATGTGTGTATTTGCATATTTAAATGAGAAAAAATGTTCCTGTTGGGCTGAAATTAATGCAGCTGGCTGCCCACCGACGGGCCTGTTCCCTCATTAAACCACAGCTTCGCTCCTAACTATTATTTATTGTTGTGTTGTACACACACACACACACACACATTATTACACACACATGGCTCTGGTGTGTCATTCTGTCCTACAGATATTCTGTGCTTGGCAGCCCTGAGGTGACAAACACACACAGTGTTTTTCCCCTCCTGTTTATTCTATTGTCTTTATTTCTGGATTCAGCCCGAGGCCTGAAGCAACCTGCCATCGCACCACAGCTGTGTGTGTGTGTGTGTGTGTGTGTGTGTGTGTGTGTGTGTGTGTGTGACAATGAACACCACAGGACTGCGTGTCCTCGAGGCTGCTGAGCGTCACAGTGATTGTGTGTTTGTCAGTGTCACACATTGATCACACCATTGTCAGTATGAATGTTTATTTGTCGGTATTTCTGTGTGTGTGTGTGTTTGTGTTTGTGTTTGTGTTTGGCCGCAGGATAAATTATTGTGACCACTCACTGAAGCCCCCCCCCCCCCCCCCCCCTCCTAGAATGACCTTTTTAAAAAGGCAACAAAGCAGCATCATAAACACATAAATAATAATGTTCCATATTCATCACATTTAGCATCGACGGTTTAGACTCAAACAAACTCTGCAGCTCGTTAAAGTGTTGGTGAAACACAAGGTTAAAGGAACAGTTGTTTACAGTGGACATGAGATGAGTCCAGGATGTGATTAGCTTAGCTTAGCACAAATACGTCAGCCATAGTTCTCACTGAAACAGCTGTTTTATCCTGATGAAACAGCTGTTTTATCCTGATGAAACAGCTGATCATCTGTGCCGCTAGTAACAGTTGTTGTGAGCTATGTTGATAGAAGCTATCAAATACACTCATTATAGACAGATTGTAATCATTCAAGTCATTTGATGTCCTACCTCTAAAAACACCGGCTTCGGTTTCTAATGATAGCTAATGACAGCTAATGATAGCTAATGATAGCTAATGATAGCTAATGATAGCTAATGATAGCTAGGAGGCTAACGTCACTTAGCTGACGTATTAGCTGAACCAACGGGAGATATTAAACGAACCCTCTCACATTTTAGAAATCCACTGGTTAGTCGTCTGTTCCAGAGAAAATAAGATGATATCAGTCTCATTGGTGCAGGACAGGGTTAGCCTAGCTTAGCACAAAGACTGCACTCTACGCCCCGAAAACCACAAATTGTCACTTCAAAATTTCCGTTTTTCTTCTTTTGATCAAACGTACGTGGTGCGACCTTCATCTGTGAGCTTTAGAGGTGGTGGTGGTGTATTTGTCAGGCTAACTGTTTCCCCCCGCTTCCAGTCTTTATGCTAAGCTACGCCTGAGCTTTGTAGCACATCTTTATATCTAACAGTCTGAAAGAAAGCAAACACTGTTAGATCTATAAACCCACCACTCTGCCCCCCCTCTTGTTTCTGTATGTGCTGAACTAATAGCTTATTGACAGCCAATCAGCCGAAGCCTCGGGTGGGACCACTCACCAAGTAGGACAAGGTCATCCAGGCTGCAGCCATCAACACGCACTTCAGTGCAGCAACACTATAACATGCTACGTGCATACAGCGAGGAGCTACATTTGGGGATTTAATAGTTAAATATTTGTTTTATTTTCAGCGCTCATCGTCTGAAACACTTTAGCTCTTAAACCAGATGATCCATTATTCTAAATATCTGAGAGGTATCCTGACTAAACTCCAGAAATTCACCTCATAAGCTCACAAATTAATGAGTTTTATCTTTTTTGTAATGCTTTTATCTGTTGAATTTGTGGTTTTAGGCGGAATAATGCTGAAATAATTTTTTGACGAGAGGCAGGCTAGCTTTCCCCGATGCTTCCAGTCTTTATGCTAAGCTAGGCTAACCACATCCTGACTCTTTTGAGCTTAACACACAGACATGCGATCGATGGTGAAATACGTTTTTTTTAATCGGTGCAGCAGCTCGACTGAAGTTCTGCTGACGTCTCGTATCTTTTCCTGTCAGTAGAAAAGCACATTTATTTCTTGAGTACCAGATGATGAGCAGCATGTAGGTTACAGGTGACAGTCGTAGAATCTACAGGGGGTTTAGGGGACAATCGCTTTCCATCAAAGTGTAGAGCAAGTTTAACAAAATCTCACAACATTTTTGAAAGAACATAATAATTTGTGTGCGTTTCCATCCGCTACTGTTGTGTGAATATATTCATCAATGAAATGACACAACTAAAAGACGTTTGTTTTACGTGGTGATTCATTCGGGGTTAAGTCTGTTTTTATTGCACGTTGTCACATTTTGCTTTTACGTCACTGCAGCTTTTCCACCTCACAATTGTTTTCAATAATTTGGTGTTTTATGGCACGTTAACCTCCTACTGAGGGAGGAATGATGAAACAGGGACGCGACACTAAGTAGTGAGGTGTCATGATCCGTATGAAACGACCTGGAAACACCTGATCCTCTAGCACACACACACACACACACACACACACACACACTCACACACACACACTGATCTCCCCTATAGCGCCCAACACACACACACACACACACACACTTCTTACCTGCTGTGCTGATGAAAGTATTCTCTGCCACATACAGTTTTACTGAAGATTAAACACACGTGCACACTAACGTATGCTGTCTCCCCAACACACACACACACACACACACACACACACACACACACACACACACACACACACACACACAGCCAAGTGTCAGTTCTTGAGAAGCCTTGATCTGTTAATTAATGAAAGTCTGGAGCAGACATCAGAGGACACACACACACACACACACACACACACACACACACACACACACACACACACACACACACACACACTCATATCAGAGTCTCCTGTGATACCCAGAGTAGAGCAAAGCGGTGATCAAGGCTGCGGCGTGTGTGTGTGTGTGTGTGTGTGTGTGTGTGTGTGTGTGTGTGTGTGTGTGTGTGTGTGTGTGTGTGTGTGTGTGTGTGTGTGTGTGTGTGTGTGTGTGTGTGTGTGTGTGTGTGTGTGTGTGTGTGTGTCCATCCATCTCTCTCAGCTGTTTCCGTCTTGAAGCTCCGTGTTTTGACCTCTGACCTCAGAGGGTTGAACCTGCCTCAATGAAACGCAGCGTCAAACGTTCCTCGATGACGACTTTATAAAGTTAAAGGAATGATTTCACCGTGAGACGGTTTCCAGGGTTGTTAAATCCCATCTTATGTGTTAAACTGGCCGGTGTTTCATATTTTTTATCTTGCACCAGTGCAGCAACTTGTGTTTTTGATGAACAACTTAAGTAGTGTTTTTCTTTTTTTTGCAGCTTTTATTTGCGAGGCCTGAGAGAGAAGTCAGAATATTGTGTTTCAGACATAGAGAGCGCTGATGTAGCCTGTAGCTTAGTAATCGAATGAAACTTAATGAAATGTGTGTTTCAGCACGTCAAAAATAAAGAAATCAATCGATCTCGTCAGTGCAGTTAGACTCTGATGCTTCGGTCTCTCTGTGATGGGCAGCATTGTGTGAGCAGCTTCTTTACTCTTCACACCTAAGTGTTCTAAGGAGAAGCTGGTTGTGGTGATATTTGTAAGTACGTGTGTTTTTATATATTGAACTGTGAGAAAACACGACTGAACACTCTGATGATGACTTGTTCAGTGTGTGAACGAGGGATGAAATAAAAGAAGTGAAGAGAGATGTCTTTTCTCTCTGTTTAGTCAAGCTGTTCTTCGGCGACTCTCTCTCTCTCTATCTCTCTGTCTCTCTCTCTCTCTCTCTCTCTCTGAGTGGAAGGAGCACGGAGTTGACGGAGCGTGTCTGAGAGCGGTTAACACTGATTTTTACGGTATTTCTCCGTCACTAGTTAACGTTGGATGTGATGGTGTATCTCACGGTGTTTGTGTGAACATTTAGCTGGTTTTAGGGTCTTTGTGAGTGGTTCAGTCGAGCAGCGCGAGCTGTCGGCTGCTGAACGCCACCATGGACATGACCGGGTTAACGAGGAAACACGGCATAAAGATCCCGCCGACGTTCCCGGTGTCAGTGGAGGAATGCAGCCTGGCTGTGGGTGAACTTGTCGGCCACAGCAGCGTGAAGTCCGCTGCCCGAATGAACAATGCCGTGGTCATCTTTTTAGACACCATCAGAAATGCGGAAGTGGTGATTGACAACGGGATCGAGGTGGGCGATGACTTCTTCCCCGTGTACCCTCTCTGCACACCGGCTGTGAAGGTAACCGTGTCCAACGTCCCACCGTTCATCAGAGATGAAGACATAACCAGAGAACTATCGAGACACGGGAGGACAGTGTCTGGGGTGAAGAAGGTGTCCTCTGGGTGCAGGTCTCCTCTCCTGAAGCACGTGGTGTCTCACAGGAGACAGCTGCGCTTGATCCCGAACAACAGGAGCAAGGGACTCAACCTAGTGTTCAATGTGAGAGTAGACGACTTTGACTACATGATCTATGCAACAACTGATGACTTTAAATGTTTCAGCTGTGGAAAAGTGGGTCATCAGAGCAGAACGTGTCCTGAGAAAAACAGCTCTCATAAGGACCGGAACCAGAACCAGAACCAGATGGGTACTGAAGAGGGCAGAGGGGACAAGCAAGACGGACAGGACGGGCCAGATGGGGTCCAACAGAGCAGGGAGGAGGGGACGAGCGGGTTAAAGGAGGTGAGGGTGGAGGGGACAAGTGAGACACAGGAGGTTAGGGTGGAGGAAACAAGTGAGACACAGGAGGTGAGGGTGGAGGAAACAAGTGAGACACAGGAGGTGAGGGTGGAGGAAACAAGTGAGACACAGGAGGTTAGGGTGGAGGAAACAAGTGAGACACAGGAGGTTAGGGTGGAGGAAACAAGTGAGACACAGGAGGTTAGGGTGGAGGAAACAAGTGAGACACAGGAGGTTAGGGTGGAGGAAACAAGTGAGACACAGGAGGTGAGGGTGGAGGAAATAAGTGAGACACAGGAGGTGAGGGTGGAGGAAACAAGTGAGACACAGGAGGTTAGGGTGGAGGAAACAAGTGAGACACAGGAGGTTAGGGTGGAGGAAATAAGTGAGACACAGGAGGTGAGGGTGGAGGAAACAAGTGAGACACAGGAGGTTAGGGTGGAGGAAACAAGTGAGACACAGGAGGTGAGGGTGGAGGAAATAAGTGAGACACAGGAGGTGAGGGTGGAGGAAACAAGTGAGACACAGGAGGTTAGGGTGGAGGAAACAAGTGAGACACAGGAGGTGAGGGTGGAGGAAATAAGTGAGACACAGGAGGTGAGGGTGGAGGAAACAAGTGAGACACAGGAGGTTAGGGTGGAGGAAACAAGTGAGACGCAGGAGGTTAGGGTGGAGGAAACAAGTGAGACACAGGAGGTTAGGGTGGAGGAAACAAGTGAGACACAGGAGGTGAGGGTGGAGGAAACAAGTGAGACACAGGAGGTGAGGGTGGAGGAAACAAGTGAGACACAGGAGGTGAGGGTGGAGGAAACAAGTGAGACACAGGAGGTTAGGGTGGAGGAAACAAGTGAGACACAGGAGGTTAGGGTGGAGGAAACAAGTGAGACACAGGAGGTGAGGGTGGAGGAAATAAGTGAGACACAGGAGGTGAGGGTGGAGGAAACAAGTGAGACACAGGAGGTTAGGGTGGAGGAAACAAGTGAGACGCAGGAGGTTAGGGTGGAGGAAATAAGTGAGACACAGGAGGTTAGGGTGGAGGAAACAAGTGAGACACAGGAGGTTAGGGTGGAGGAAACAAGTGAGACGCAGGAGGTGAGGGTGGAGGAAATAAGTGAGACACAGGAGGTTAGGGTGGAGGAAACAAGTGAGACGCAGGAGGTTAGGGTGGAGGAAACAAGTGAGACACAGGAGGTTAGGGTGGAGGAAACAAGTGAGACACAGGAGGTTAGGGTGGAGGAAACAAGTGAGACACAGGAGGTGGTGAAGGACGGGGCAAGTGAGGTCCAGCAGGTGAGGGAGAGTGCTGGAGGACAGGTGGAGACAGCTAGGGAGGTGGACATGGAAGCAGACGAGGAGCAGCTCAAAGCCCCTCAGCTGAAGAGGAAACAGAGAGGAGACAGAGGAAGCTCACAGGCGAAGAAAGCTGCAACTAAAGAAAGTGGAGGAGCGGCAGAGTGTGAGTCCAGTCTGGAGGAAGACTCTGAGTCCAGTTGGGAGGACTCTGAGTCCAGTCAGGAGGAGGGCGCTGCTGCTGACAGTGAGCCCTCTAAACGCAGCTGTAGGAGCTCTAGAGACTACAGCGTGGAGATAATAAAGGAGTATCTGAGGAGCAGTAAGAATGTGAGAGGAGCCAAAGTGGAGGACTACCTCTCTGACAAAGAGAAGCTCTCCAGCTCTGCCAGAGCTCACATGAGGAGCAAGGACAGAGGAGGTCTCACTCAGCAGGAAGGCTTCAGACTAAAGAAGATAGTTCACAAAGTGGACAAAGAACTGAACAAAGATGGAGCTCAGTGAGAGTCAGATCTGACAATCAAAGACACATTTATGTTTGTTGGACTTTATTTGGTTAACTGTTTAAAATGATAAAGAAAGATGTTGTTCAAACAAAATAAAGGTTTTCTAAAAATCAAAAAAATCTCTCTCTCTCTCTTTCTCTCTCTGTGTCTCTCTCTCTCTATGTCTCTCTCTCGGTCTCTCTCTCTATGTCTCTCTCTCTCTCTATGTCTCTCTCTATGTCTCTCTCTCTCTCTCTCTCTCTCTCTCTGCTGAGGGATGAAATCAGTCAGAATCCGGCTCCTCCTTCAGTGACTGAACGACCGTCATGTTTGCTTCAAAAAACCACAAAGCGTCGTCCTGCTGACATCCAATCAGCGACGAACAGAAACCTCAGCTGTGTTTGTGAACATGTATGTGAGAGATGTTGCACATCTGTTTCCTGCATGTTCACCCCCTCCCCCCCGAACACACACACACACACACACCCTCAGGGCTGTTGCACATCACGGTGTCTGTTCATGTGTGTGTTGACGTGTCCTCGCTAATTGTCTCCCATCACACTCTGCTGCTGCTGTTCTCTTACAGCTGAGTAGACGAGATGCTGGTTGGCTTTTTATTTCATGTTTGCAAGGTGCCTCTCTCCTATTTTAACGTCTCTCTGAACCACAAAGACCAATGAGTGCCGTGGTAGGACGAATGCTTAGCCAATCAGCACCAGGGGCGTGTCTTCTCAATATCGCAACTATAACATAGTTTTAACTTCGCTCCAAAACCCGGCAAACAATGAGGTAGGCAGAGAGTAGCGGTATCTCAATAAAACCTTTTATTTGGGTTTTTATGCAGATTGTTTTATGTATTTATTACAGTCTGCTTGTCACTGGATCTACAGCAGGATTCACCATCTCTCTCCAGCTGCTGCAGTAGAAAGCCGGGGGTTGAATACAGACAATTGTGCAAAACAGCACATTATGACCAATATTTTAGTTCATATTATTTACGATCTCTGGAGGCCGTAGTAATTATGAGCGGAGCAGCAGGGGAAGTCGAGCGACGTAGTTCAGGATGGACGGGTCAAACAAAGACGGGACTTTCACCCAGGAGACCCGAGTTTGGGTCCCAAAAAGTAAATGTTGAGTTATTTTAACGCAACGTTAAATAGTTACGTCAAGTTGAGTCACAGATGTACTTATTTTAACCCAAACTATGATCTTTTCCTAAACCTAGCCAAGTAGCTTTTTATTGCGTAACGTAAGTAGCTCGTTTGTGTAAATCAACGTTAACCACGAGTTTAAAACGGCTAACTACAACAGAATGTGGTCGTTTGGGTCGGAGGACTCGTTCAGGAAGTGAAGGATCGTGATGTCGAGTATCAAACATTTCTGTCAAATAAACTTTGAGTTTGAGTTCGACGGACGCAACAAGGTCTCCTACTTTTTAGAAAAAGGACTTTTACTGTCTCTCTGGGTAGATGTGGAGGATTCCCTTCTGTTAACGTTCAAAGGTCTGAGGATGACAGTCGTCTCAGAAGTGACAAGAGACGCTTACAGTCGAGAACAAAAGAAGAACTTCTATCAGGAGGTTTTTTTCAAGAGAGCGGCGATGTGTCAGTTTTATCCGGCAGCAGTTTATGACCTTCACTCATCCCTGCAGCGTGGAGAATCACGTTAACAAACCCAAACACCTGTCAATCTCCAACCGTGACACTCCTCCTCTTCTATCTTCCTCCTCCTCCTCTCCCTCGGGCCCTGATTCCTCTCGCCTCCCCACTCTCCCCCCGGAGGAGAACCTCGGATGGACGGAGAGATGAAGCGACGCTCGCGGCTCTCTCTTCCTTCGCTTCCAGTCAAGGTCGTGGAGACGATTTTTAAAGAAATTCCTCTCTGGAGCTCATCTGCTCTGAACTCGTGTCTTCAGGGGGATCAGGGGCCGGAGTCGGGAGGGACACGGTGATCCCTGTCCTCCAGAATACCCCTGTCCTCCACCACCACCTCCACCTCCACCTCCCGGGGCCACTGGGAACTTTTACACTTTGCCTAGAACTCTTGATGCTTAAAATGCACTTCATATATACTGTAATTATTAATATACCGCATGCATGTCTGGTGGTCCTTGAAGAGAGATCACTTGAACTTGCTGAAGTTTTTTTTTTTTGAGTCGAGCTTAAGAATCACTTAAATTTAAAAGCAATCTGAAACAAATTAATAATTTAGTGCTGAACTTTATTTGACAAATGTTGAAGAAAACAAAAAATACTTTCAACTATCTACTTTCGAACTGAGACGTGGAGTCATGATCAATTTAAAATGATTATTTATTGGTTATAGTTTTTAGTTCGCACAAAACAGTGGCTGTTGCCGAAAGAGGCGAATTACTAAATATAATGTTTTCACAATTAATTACTGGTAATTTAAAGACACATTATGAAAGTTTACAGTAAAAGCAGCAACTGTAGGTTCCATTTTTTGCTGCTAATGTCAATTATTGATGAAGAATATGTGTTTTTTTGGGTAGAATTCAAGTTCAAATGTTTAAATGAATTGGTTTATGCAGATTAGATACAGCTGGAATAATACTGCTGCTTGTAGTGGATGAGTGTGTTGAACACAATTTAGTGAAATAAGACAATATGGATAATACTAAATTATTTGATACAATAATGTTTCAATGTGCTGTAACGTGTTATAAAAGCTTAATATTAACACATGATGTCTGTCTTTATGCATCGTGATCTCATGGAAAGGCGTTTCAATAGAACGCCACTTTTAGGAACATTTTTAGTGTCATGATACGCATTTTAAGATATTTCATTTTACGCCATGTCGCGGTTATGTTTAGCCACATACGGTAACATTTTCAGTTTGGTTTATGAAACAAAATCACTTCGTTAGGTTGAAGAAAAAACATCACAGTTGGGCTTCAAATAAGAACGCCAACTAAGTAAAATATATACATAAACAATGTTACATAAGTATGGAAAAAACGTCAACATCGTCACTGACATACTTTCAAAATAAGTCCAAAATATTTTTGGTTCCTAATGGGACACAATCGCAGGTCTCCAGGGTGAAAGTCTTGCATTTATTGAATCGTCTTCCTCACTTTTTATATTACGTCACCAGCTCTGAGCGTCGCGTATTAATAATAACTTTTATTTAACTAGCACCTTTTAAAAACAGAGTTTGACGGACAAAGCAAACCAATAAAACAACAGAAAGCTCAACAGTGAGGCCCAAATATAGCAAAACACGCGAAGACAAGAGTTAAACCCTGATTATACAGTACAGTAGATAAATCAATCGATACGATAACAAGAAACTAAGAAACAAAGATACAGTTGTGTGAAAAAGTGTTTGCCCCCTTCCTGATTTCTTATTTTTTTGCATGTTTGTCACACTTAAATGTTTCAGATCATCAAACAAATTTAAATATTAGACAAAGATAACACAAGTAAACACAAAATGCAGTTTTTAAATAAAGGTTTTTATTATTAAGGGGGAAAAAAAATCCAAACCTACATGGCCCTGTGTGAAAAAGTGATTGCCCCCTAAACCTAATAACTGGTTGGGCCACCCTTAGCAGCAACAACTGCAATCAAGCGTTTGCGATAACTGGCAGTGAGTCTTTTACAGCGCTGTAGAGGAATTTTGGCCCACTCATCTTTGCAGAATTGTTGTAATTCAGCCACATTGGAGGGTTTTCGAGCATGAACCGCCTTTTTAAGGTCATGCCACAGCATCTCAATCGGATTCAGGTCGGGACTTTGACTAGGCCACTCCAAAGTCTTCATTTTGTTTTTCTTAAGCCATTCAGAGGTGGACTTGCTGGTGTGTTTTGGATCATTGTCCTGCTGCAGAACCCAAGTGCGCTTCAGCTTGAGGTCACGAACAGATGGCCGGACATTCTCCTTCAGGATTTTTTGGTAGACAGCAGAATTCATGGTTCCATTTACCACAGCAAGTCTTCCAGGTCCTGAAGCAGCAAAACAGCCCCAGACCATCACACTACCACCACCATATTTTACTGTTGGTATGATGTTCCTTTTGTGAAATGCCGTGTTACTTTTACGCCAGATGTAATGGGACATACACCTTCCAAAAAGTTCAACTTTTGTCTCGTCAGTCCACAGAGTATTTTCCCAAAAGTCTTGGGGATCATCAAGATGTTTTCTGGCAAAACTGAGACGAGCCTTTATGTTGTTTTTGCTCAGCAGTGGTTTTCGTCTTGGAACTCTGCCATGCAGGCCATTTTTGCCCAGTCTCTTTCTTATGGTGGAGTCATGAACACTGACCTTAATTGAGGCAAGTGAGGCCTGCAGTTCTTTGGATGTTGTTCTGGGGTCTTTTGTGACCTCTTGGATGAGTCGTCGCTGCGCTCTTGGGGTAATTTTGGTCGGCCGGCCACTCCTGGGAAGGTTCACCACTGTTCCATGTTTTCGCCATTTGTGGATAATGGCTCTCACTGTGGTTCGCTGGAGTCCCAAAGCTTTAGAAATGGCTTTGTAACCTTTTCCAGACTAATAGATCTCAATTACTTTGTTTCTCATTTGTTCCTGAATTTCTTTGGATCGCAGCATGATGTCTAGCTTTTGAGGATCTTTTGGTCTACCTCACTTTGTCAGGCAGGTCCTATTTAAGTGATTTCTTGATTGAGAACAGGTGTGGCAGTAATCAGGCCTGGGTGTGGCTAGAGAAATTGAACTCAGCTTTCCAAAGACGTGATAAACCACAGTTAATTTATGTTTTAACAGGGGGGGGGCAATCACTTTTTCACACAGGGCCATGTAGGTTTGGATTTTTTTTTCCCCCTTAATAATAAAAACCTTCATTTAAAAACTGCATTTTGTGTTTACTTGTGTTATCTTTGTCTAATATTTAAATTTGTTTGATGATCTGAAACATTTAAGTGTGACAAACATGCAAAAAAATAAGAAATCAGGAAGGGGGCAAACACTTTTTCACACAACTGTATATTCAGTAAATAAAAAAATAAAATAATAATAAAATAAAGCAGTAAAAAGACGACATCCCATTAAAGCCAGTCTGTAAAAGTGGGTCTTAAGAAGTGATTTAAATGAGTTTAGGCAGATGGGTTTACATTGCAGTAAGATTTCCATGAAAACGCTTCATGAATATTCATGTTCCTCCTCCATCACATGGATCCCCAATCAAAAAAACATTTCAATGTATGTAAATGTCTTTAATTAGACGTTTAAGTTCTTCTTTGAGAAGAAGAACGGACTCGATTCTGTCTGTCAGACAGGAAGCAGCAGTTCAGTATGTGTGCTTTAGTAAGAAGGAGGGTTTTAATAACGGCTTCACCTACACTCACACACACACACTCTCACACACACACACACACGTTGCTTACTTGCTGCTTATCACCTCTCGCTAAGCCGTCGGAGAGAAGATATTGTGGACATTCAACATTTTCTGGAGGCAGCTTCGTTTCCAGCAGTAAAAGCAGGATTTTTGTGCGACTCTCAGCAAATATTACTCTGAACTTCCTGTCGCCCCCCCCATCCTTTACATTAAATTCCACCCCGCTGTGCCTCGTCGCCGATGATTCAGAGCAGCAGGAATGAAAAGTTTTCTCTCTTTATTATACCGACAATAAAAATGTTTAGCAAACACATTGGTGGATTAGCAGGAGGTTTTACGACACGTGTATCTTTAGCGTCTAGCAGAGAGAGTTTACTTGGAGGTTGAACAGGTGTATCAAGCGACAGTTTGAAGGGTAAATACATTTCCTAAAGTATCCTTTATTCCTTTATTATATATGGTATTTGATCTATATTACCAAATACCATGTCTTCAAATTGGGCACAAACATCCACTTGGATTCAGTGATGAACTGAACACATTTTGGTGGTCAAAAAAACACTGACGTAGCTGTAACTGGTTTGACGGAGGCATTCAACCTTTTGGTCTTTTCAAGATCAACAACCTTCAAATATATTGAGCAAATATTTTTTTGTAAATATACTTTTATACATTTTTATCCGTGTTCTTAACCTGTCATGAAATCTATTTCAGTATTCTGATGAACACAGCTGATGATACATTAAAATGTGATTATTAAAAACATAAACAAGGTGAACGCCTTTGTTTACGCCTTTTTATGAACCGTTGAATCGACGGGTCACCTACAAATGACCTTGTGGGTTACACTATCGTGTGTGTGTCTATCACGGTGGTCACACCAGAAGATCTGCTTCTGATGTTCCAGTCTGACCAGTCCATCTGCCACACACACACATACACACACACATACACACACACTCACACACAGACATTGCCAGCTGTCACACAGTGGTTCCAGGGTACCTGACCCATATGCCTCCTTCAACACATGGACACATATTCACACACACACACACACACACACACACACACACACACACACACACACACACACACACACACACACTGTAAATTGAAGTGAAGTAAGTCTGTTAAGTTTTTGTAATGGAAGAATACCTAAACGGTGATACATGTGTGTCATTCAGTGTTTACCACTTTTATTCCACAATAACTTTCTCTAAGTTTAAACCTAACGTTGGTTTTGTTTCCTGAACTTGGCATGATGTTCCTGTACACAAAAACCAATAGATTACATTTTATAAGTATTTCATGAAGTGCCGTGAGACGGTGTAGAATTACCAGAACAATACGAACATTCAGGCTGCCTCTTGTGGCTCAAAGACGTACTGCAGATATAAAGATTCAATACAAGTATATGAAAGAACTTCATTGAAAACACGTATTAAATCTCCAACTAAGTCTTTGGGAATGACTGGCATAGTGTGTCACCGCTTTAAACAAACTCTTTCCAAACGCGTCCTCACACAGTGTGAAAATGAACTGGTCCTCACAAAGATAGAAGGACGAGACACACACACACACATACATACATGACCTACTGGCCTGACAAGTGAAACTCCACCGAGTTAAAACACAAATGCAGAGGTAAATGTAACATGACAATGAACCTGAGCGATACACACACAAACACACACAGACACACACACACACACGCATACACACATACACACATACACAGATCGCATTAAAGGACTAAACTTTATTTGGGAGTCACACGGCACTTTAGGGACAACAAAAGTGTAGATGTCCACTCACACACACACACACACACACCTGGTAATCCAATATGAAGCAGGTTCTGTGTTTGCGACGCCGTGGCCTCAAATCAGCTCTGACAGGACGGCCGCCGCTTGCTCTCTCACACCCTGAGGGTCCACTGTGTGTGTGTGTGTGTGTGTGTGTGTGTGTGTGTGTGTGTGTGTGTGTGTGTGTGTGTGTGTGTGTGTGTGTGTGTGTCATCGTGCCCATCGGTCCAGCCACCAGTCTGCTAACACCTAGCTGGTATGTGTATGTGTGTCTGTTCATACCCTGTTTTGTGTGTTCAACAAAGGTGTTGTCTTGACTCTTTTTAGTTTTTGTTTACATTTATTAATTTGTATTTGATCTTTCTTTAACCAGGAAGTCCCTCTGGGATTTTAAGTTTGTTTTAAAAGAGAGACCTGGTCGAGGTAGCAGCCAAACAAAAATCACAAACACAATAAAATACAACGTGTACCAAATATTATACAGTAAAAGAGAAGAACATCTGTTTAACACAGTGGCTTCACAAGAGAAACCTCCACATGCTTCTAGCAGCACATTCTACACCAGTTCATCAACGGAAATGAATGTTTTCAGTTATAAATCTCTTTTTGTAAAATGATTCAACGTCAAAGGAGCATCGTATAGGAAACCGCTGTTTTCTCCAGATCTGTCGTGAACAGTTTTACATTAAAAATAAACCTCTCTGAGGAGCGTGTGTGTGTGTGTGTGTGTGTGTGTGTGTGTGTGTGTGTGTTTATATTTGCATGTTTCATTGTATTCTTAATTTGTTATTTTGTAAGATGCATCTCTTCCTTGACTTGTTGGCGGTGTTGTAATGTGAGTTTAGGGAGTGATGGAGATGTAACAGCCGGATGATATTTATTAGAATATTA
>NW_027466525.1:422500-430000 GCF_050575085.1 Anarhichas minor
CTTCCTCCTTCTTCTCTTCATCCCCCTCTCTTAATTTCTCCTCTTTCTCCCGTCCTCTCTCTTTGTTTCCTTCCTCTCTTCCTCGTATTCACTCTTTCTTCATTGCCACTTTCTCCTTATTCCACTTTTGTTTTTACCCTCTCTGTTCTCATCTCCTTCGTCGTCCTCTTCATCACTCCCCCCCCCTCGTCGCTCCTTTCTTCTTCTCCTAACAACAAACACCACTCACTGCTGCCTCCACCTCCTCCTGCCTCACACACACACACTCTGCTGTCTGGAGGTGGCAGTAGTGGAGGTCAGAGGTCACCTCTTAAAGGAGTGTAAGGTGGCTTTGATCAGACACACATGAGAGTGTTTGTGAAGATGGAGATGATTTGAAACTCTTCCTCTCCTTCCTCCTCGTGTTCTCTCCATCTATACCTTCTTTTTGTTTCAATCTCATCTCTTCATTTCTTCTTCTGTGTTTTTCTTCTTCTTCTTCTTCTTCTTTTTCTTCTTCTTCTCTGCCTTCATTCTCTCTCTCTGTCTTCTTTCCTGCCGGCTGCCTCGGGTGTATCCTCAGATGTGTGAGGGCCAAAAGCAGGGTTGTGTGAGGCTACTGTGTGTGTGTGTGTGTGTGTGTGTGTGTGTGTGTGTGTGTGTGTGTGTGTGTGTGTGTGTGTGTGTGTGTGTGTGTGTGTGTGTGTGTGTGTGTGTGTGTGTGTGTGTGTGCGCGTGTGCCAGCTGGCGGTGTGTTCAGAGCTGGTGGAATGTTCCGCGGGGCTCTACAGCCTGCGACTGGGAGAGATAAGGCACCGGACACACATAACACACACACACAAGCAAACAGAAGATGCTGCCAAAGACAGTTCCAAGTGCACACACACACACACACATGAACACACACACACACAGCTGATCCCTCTATGACACTCACACATCAGCTCGGATCAGTCGTTCAGTAAACAGGCTGGAGAGAAAAAAATAGCAAATTGTTTGCTCAAAATGTTTCAGAGATGAGAAATCCAAACAGGAGAGATTAGAGAGGAAATCTCCAATAATGTGTGAAAGGTAGACGTAATGCTGTGGAGACCACACAGAGAAGCTCTGTCAACGAGATTAGAGAGAGCCAACAACACTAAACGTTACAAAAAACAATACAATTAGGGATGGGCCGATATCTTTTATCACGACTGAGGATAAAAAAAACACTTCTAATAAGTCGATCGAGGTGAATTTCTATCCTGAATATCTCATACGTACAATGCAACGCAACAACGTAACGCAACAACGTAACGCAACAACGTGACGCAACAACGTGACGCAACAATGTGACGCAACAACGTGACGCAACAACGTGACGCAACAACGTGACGCAACTGCGCGACCTATAGAGTAAAGCAATAACTTAAATTGCGTATCCAATGCGCGTAACGACGTTATGCAGGAAGCGTAGAACCAACATTTACTTTTCATTTCATGCGAACAGCGGTTTTCTGGGTGAAAGTCTTGAAATTGTTTGACCCATCAACCAACTCCATCAGAGGACCTTCTCTCTTGTTTTTCTTCCCACACAACGTTCAATATTGATCACTCCATACGCTGCATCAGTTACTCTGACCAAATGCAAAAACCTCGACAGTCAACGTATCCGTGTTTGTATACGTTGACTGTGCTCTTTGCACCATCAGGACTTGTCCGCTGGTACTCTAGAAATATAAAAATCGAACGGTCATTTTGCTGTGAAATCCATTTCATGAATCCTTTTTCATTTTTAAGTCCCTCTTTCTTCGGAGACTCCATGACCTTTCTTCAACTCCACCCTGAGGGCAAACATGTCTTTTTATTGTTTTACCAGACAAGAAATCTCATAATCTAATTAACAGTTCGCCATGACATTCAATGAGTACATCCGTGTTTCCAAGAAGATAAAACCTCTTGATTTTTAAAGCCCCCGTGACCTTTCCACCTCTCTGCCCTGAGGGTCCCACTGCCTCCTTCACACAAGAAATATCAAAATCTAACGGGCAGTTTGGCTCCAAGTTCAGCCAGTGTGCTCACGCTTCTGAGGACAAATTTACATTTCAACTACATGCTACATGCTACATGTCGTGTTGCTACATGTGCAGACGGAGAAAAGGCCGGAGGCAACGAATATACATCTTTCTCTTATTTAGTTCTCTTTTGATCACAGAACGCCGTGCCCTCTCTGACCTTAAAAGTTAAAACACACACACACACACACACACACACACACACACTCTTTAATGTGTGTGTGTGTGTGTGTGTGTGTGTGTGTGTGTGTGTGTGTGTGTGTGTGTGTGTGTGTGTCACACAGCAGCAGCACGACACAGCGACACTCTTAACACCCAATTTGTCTCCATAAAGCTCAAAGATCAGAAGAAACGCGGCGGAGATTTGAGAAGAAAACATGAAGAGAGGAAATAAAAATGCAGATTTCAGACTAATCAGGAGAACAGGAAGCGTCGCCGTGGCTACGCTAACAACTTCCTGCTTCACTCGGAAAACAAACGAATGAATGAAGGAAGAAGAGACTTTTCTTCTGTCTTTCCTTCTTTCTTCTTCCATCCCTCCCTTTCCCTTCATCACTTGTTTTTTTCCATTACTCCATCTTTCTTTCGTCTCTTTTCCCTCCATCCCTCAAACGTTCTTCCATTTCTTTATCCATCCAACCATCTCCATTCATCCCTCCATCTTTCTTCCATCCCTCCATCCATCTAGATGTTAGAGCTTCGTTTTCTATTATTTTCTCTATTTTATCGTCATAAATCCGTTCTTCCATCCACCCTTTCCTGTCTCACTCTCTTGCACCCTTTCACATTTCTTCCCCTTTTTGTCTCTCTTCCCTCCTCTTCCTCCTCTTCCTCCTCTTCCTCCTTGCTAACAGGATTAGTGCTGCGTCTAACGAAGCGGAGGAAATAATTAGTACTGTCACTGATAACATTTCCACGCCTCATTAGAGGGCCACAAGTCCTGCTTCTCTTCTCCTACTCTGACTTTCTTCTCCTCTCTTTGTCCTCACCCTGTCCACCCTATGTCCTCACCCTGTCCTCCTGTCCTCACCCTATCCTCACCCTGTCCTCCCTCTGTCCTCACCCTGTCCTCACCCTGTCCTCCCTCTGTCCTCACCCTATCCTCACCCTGTCCTCCCTCTGTCCTCCATCTGTCCTCCCTCTGTCCTCCCTCTGTCCTCCCTCTGTCCTCCCTCTGTCCTCACCCTGTCCTCCCTCTGTCCTCACCCTGTCGTCACCCTATCCTCACCCTGTCCTCCCTCTGTCGTCCATCTGTCCTCACCCTGTCCTCCCTCTGTCCTCACCCTGTCCTCCCTCTGTCCTCACCCTGTCCTCCCTCTGTCCTCACCCTGTCCTCACCCTGTCCTCCCTCTGTCCTCCCTCTGTCCTCACCCTGTCCTCCCTCTGTCCTCCCTCTGTCCTCACCCTGTCGTCACCCTATCCTCACCCTGTCCTCCCTCTGTCGTCCATCTGTCCTCACCCTGTCCTCCATCTGTCCTCACCCTGTCCTCCCTCTGTCCTCACCCTGTCCTCCCTCTGTCCTCACCCTGTCCTCCCTCTGTCCTCACCCTGTCCTCACCCTGTCCTCCCTCTGTCCTCACCCTGTCCTCCCTCTGTCCTCCCTCTGTCCTCACCCTGTCGTCACCCTATCCTCACCCTGTCCTCCCTCTGTCGTCCATCTGTCCTCACCCTGTCCTCCATCTGTCCTCACCCTGTCCTCCCTCTGTCCTCACCCTGTCCTCCCTCTGTCCTCACCCTGTCCTCACCCTGTCCTCCCTCTGTCCTCCCTCTGTCCTCACCCTGTCCTCCCTCTGTCCTCACCCTGTCCTCCATCTGTCCTCACCCTGTCCTCCCTCTGTCCTCACCCTGTCCTCACCCTGTCCTCCCTCTGTCGTCCATCTGTCCTCACCCTGTCCTCCATCTGTCCTCACCCTGTCCTCACCCTGTCCTCCCTCTGTCCTCACCCTGTCCTCACCCTGTCCTCCCTCTGTCCTCACCCTGTCCTCCCTCTGTCCTCCCTCTGTCCTCACCCTGTCGTCACCCTATCCTCACCCTGTCCTCCCTCTGTCCTCCCTCTGTCCTCACCCTGTCCTCCATCTGTCCTCACCCTGTCCTCCCTCTGTCCTCACCCTGTCCTCCCTCTGTCGTCCATCTGTCCTCACCCTGTCCTCCATCTGTCCTCACCCTGTCCTCACCCTGTCCTCCCTCTGTCCTCACCCTGTCCTCACCCTGTCCTCCCTCTGTCCTCACCCTGTCCTCCCTCTGTCCTCACCCTGTCCTCACCCTGTCCTCACCCTGTCGTCACCCTATCCTCACCCTGTCCTCCCTCTGTCGTCCATCTGTCCTCACCCTGTCCTCCATCTGTCCTCACCCTGTCCTCCCTCTGTCCTCACCCTGTCCTCCCTCTGTCCTCCAGAGCAGCGTCCTCCCTTCATCCGTCCTCCGTCCAGGAAAACAAACAGTAGAAACCAGAGTAGAAGTGCAGCTCAGTTCCTCTCATCATCTCACTGAATGAAAATGTGGTGACTTGTCAATATAAGAGTAATAATCTTTTCCTGACCTCAGTGCATTCTGGGACATGTTTGGACAACTTCAAGTTAACAAGAAAGAAGACGCAGCTCGCTAACTAAGGACAATATTTCAGATGATGCAAGGAAACCAAATATTACATCAAAACTCGTTATGAACACATGAATGTTTTTATTACCAAGAAGCTGGAAACATTTTTGGAACCACTGCAGAATATGACAAGAATCAGAACCAGGAAGACATGAAGACGAGTGGAATCCCCCCAAAAAATAACTGATTTATTTAAAACAGAGAAACCAAAACAGCAGTTACATTAATCCTACAGTCACACTCCAGTTCTCACTTCTTAACGGATCCAAACGCTGTTCAACAAAAACGTCACTTCATATGCTAATGAAGCTGCTAATGAAGCTCTCTAATTACAGACGGCCCAATGACATTCAGTGTTTGAGGATTATGACGTTAGTCTGCAAACACATCTGCTGTGTGTTCATCAGATATATTTTCATATCTGTGTGTGTGTGTGTGTGTGTGTGTGTGTGTGTGTGTGTGTGTGTGTGACAGACTAACAGGCCCGTGCCCTCCTGTGAACCCTCCCATAATTGCTGTCAAGCAAACCCTCCAAACACACAAACAAAACACAAAAGGCGGCTCCTCCAGAGGACCCACAACAACCCGAACACACCCACGGAGCGACACCTCGGCCCTCTCACCAGACAAAAGCCGCGACGGTCTGAGACGCTCTTTCGCCCTCGTTGTTGGCTTAATTGGCCCCTTCAGCTGGCGAGGTGCGATCTCTCTCTCTCTCTCTCTCTCTCTCTCTCTCTCTCTCTCTCTCTCTCTCTCTCTCTCTCTCTCTCTCTCTCTGCTGCGTTGAAAAAAAGCCAAAGACAAAAGCATAAGAGAGGTGGAGGGGTTCATGTTTACTGCACACAGACATGGAGGGTTTATGTTTAAGGGCTGCGAGGTCGGAGGCAAACTGTGGAGAAAGAGAGTGTGTGTGTGTGTGTGTGTGTGTGTGTGTGTGTGTGTGTGTGTTGTGAACTGTGTCTTTATAAAGGTAATAAAGTGAGTATCCATGCGTGAAAGTGCTTTTAAAGATGCAGCATATACGTGGAAGAGAGAAAAAGATTATGGTGGTGACTCATTTGAACAAAATCGGTGTCAGCGAGAAATAATTTTATTTAGGAAATAAAAGAAAAGAACTTAAGAAGGAAGTTTAGTCCTTTTTTAGAGATGCAGCTAAAGATTATCTTCATTAATAGAAAATCTGTAAATTATGTTTCGATTATTGTGTCTTAAAAACGTCCACGATGTCCACCAGCAGTCCCGCCCTGCAGCAGTTGAGCCCAACGTGACTACCCGTCCAAAACACAAAGATCCGGTTCTTATTAAGAGTGAAGTCAAAGCTTCATGTGTTAAAGCTGCATTCTCTCTAGTGTCCACCAGGGGGCGACTCCTCTGGTTGTATAGAAGTCTATGAGAAAATGACTCTACTTCTCTCTTGATTTATTACCTCAGTAAACATTGTAAACATGAGTTTATGGTCTCAATCTCTAGTTTCAAGTCTTCTTCAATACAGCATGATGTTCATTTAGTACATTATGGTCCATTTAGAGTCACACAGACCATAAAGCAGGGGATGCTTTAGGGCGGGGCTACACGGTGATTGACAGGTCGTAACTACGGGAGTTGTCTCGGTTTTAGTCTCACAACTTAAGCCCTTTAGTGTGTTTTCACTTCATGGAAGTTGATTATAAAAAATGTGTTATTTAGCTTTCGGTTGTTCTTAGCTCTGCCCTCTCAAGTCACTTCCGGTTGCAAAAAACAAGATGGCGCCGGCCAAAATGGCAAACTCAAAACTGTAATTCACAAACATCACGGTGACTACGTCCACTTCTTACAGTCTAAAACAGAAAAAAGGAGAAAATTCTCAAATTCTTCCTTGATTTGTGGCATAAACAATTAATAGATGATCAGAATTGTTGTTTAATTTTCTAGCGATGGACTTATTCATTCATTTAATCATCTCTACATTTCACTCTAAAATGGACTTCAAAGAACACCTTGTATTTCATTCTTGACCTTTGAAACAGCAGATAAAACAGTCTTAAGTTAAAGTTTGCTTACTCTCTTGTTCTGGAGCTTTCTACAGTATCACACGGTCTTCATCAGCACATGGACTTCTCTCTTTTTAAATTTTAAAAACGGGAATTTTAAATTTCCCGTTGTTGTGATTATGCTCATTGACTTAAAAGTTGAGTGTTTTGAGTCATAAGAGCGATTACAACAAAAACTAATGAGGAATTCATGTTTTCAGTTATTTCAGGATTTTTTTAAAATTCCCATAAGAAACTTATTATAATCCCATGAGCTCCTACTGTTAATCAATCACATATAAACTGATTTCATACTGTGAACAATCTGCTTTATAATTAACCTACTTTTTAAATTTCCTGCTTCTTTCTCGCTGCCTTCTCTGGATGTTTTTTGTGACCGTGGCTACAGAAACATTGGTATTAAACCTGTGTACTTGTACTTCTATAGTTGTTGTTGCAGTACCTTTTCATGGTTTCATTAGTTGCTGCTTCTGAGACGTCAAAGTTTTACCTCGTCTTGTACTAACAGTCAGTATTAGCCTGTAAGAAGACAACGGAGAGGAAAGTCTCACTGTGTTGTTTCTGCAGCTCTAGAAAGTGAATGAGGTCTTACTGATGACTCTGGTCGTGCATTATTAACAGAGATGAAACCAATCCTCCTCATTTAACCCGTTAATCTAATAGCTGTAGGACCAGATGAGCCGCGCTCACTCTGCAGGCCTTTTAAATCCAGCCAGATGCCCTGCTCTGGTAATCCTGCAGAGGACCCGGTGAGGAGCCCTGTGGAGCCCCACGAGATCCGGTCCGGTTTCTAGACGAGGCTTCGGGGACCTGACGGACAAACAGATGGACCGTGAACA
>NW_027466525.1:435000-495000 GCF_050575085.1 Anarhichas minor
TCTTTTTTCCTCGTAATGTAACTCTGTCCTGAGTTTATGTGACTTGATACGAGAGCAAGAGAATACCTGCACACACACACACACACACACACACACACACACACACTGAAGATGAGTCAGGCGTTAACATTTCCTTGACTGTCTCTTTGATGTGAGTCATCTTCACTCTGCTGTTGAGTCCAACAGGAATAAAGAGGAAGATCAAGTGAGACATAATGAGAACACTGTTTGTCATGTGGAAGAAAAATCCTCATAACTCCAACTTTGGGCATTTTTTTCTTGAGGATTTCTCTTCAGTTTGTCCTGAGAAGAGACGGGAACGTCTGACAGATTCAGTCCAACCAATACGGCACGTTTGAGAGCAACGCTTGTCGATTTTTGGTTATTTAAACAATCGTGACAAAGAAGTGAGAGTAAACGCTTCATCGCCTCATGTTCGCTGATATTAAAGTCATTTAGATGTTTTAAATGTTTTAGATATTTTGGAGGTAGTTCCAGCGTTTTTTATGCTATAATTTAGTTTTGAATAAATTATCAGTGTAGATTTTTTTCTCTCAAATCATCTCAAATAAATGAGTAATTTATTATATATATATGTTTATGTTTATGTTTTAGCCCTTTTTTTTATTTAGCAAAATATGTCAAACTACAATGTAATCAAATATAATCTGTAGTTCAATAAAGTTAAAAGAATAAGACAAAACATCTTTTGATATTGAGGTTCGACTCATGAGCTGTTTTAATGAGGTGAGACATTAAATAAATAAATAAATATATAATGTATAAATGTTCTAAAAGGAGCAAATGCAGTCTCGTCTTTCTTAACTTCCCAAACTAAATGTATTGTTTATTACAAAAATACTTTTCGTGGGAAACGTGTTTTCTCCTCGATTACTTCAGTTTCTGACGAGTATGGAGGAGGTCGAACAAACACTTTCACTCAGGACACCGCTGGTCGAGTCCCGTGTGAAACTAAAAGTTAATGTTTGGAACTTTTATCTGGTCCTGAACCAGTCTCAGTGTAGTCCTGATCCTCTATATGAACCAGTCTCAGTGTAGTCCTGATCCTCTATATGAACCAGTCTCAGTGTAGTCCTGATCCTCTATATGAACCAGTCTCAGTGTGGTCCTGATCCTCTATATGAACCAGTCTCAGTGTAGTCCTGATCCTCTATATGAACCAGTCTCAGTGTAGTCCTGATCCTCTATCAGTCCTCCATCAGTAAAGAGACCATCAGAGAGAAGATGGTCTGTTTCTATAGAGTTATTCTTGATGCTCGTCATCGGAGCCACCGGGTCGAATTCTGGTGAAACCAGATGAACTCATGCAGGTTCACCAGAACCTCCTTCAGCTCAGACTCCAGCAGAGACCGGTCCACCGTGGACAGACCCAGATCCAGCTTCACCTGCAGCCTTGGACCTGCAGCCGGAGCTCCGGAGGGAGGAGGAGAGCTCAGCTCCCGGCAGCAGCAGCAGCATCTCCTCCTCCTCCTCCTCCTCCTCCTCCTCCAGGAGCAGAGCTTCTCCTCTCTTTAAGATGTCAAACATTGTAACAAACAGAGACAGAATATGTGTGTGAATTCACATACAGTGTAGAAACACGTTTACTTCCACACAGACTAAAGGGACCATCAGGGTTCAGGTGGTGAAGGACCCTTAGAAAGCCCTTCAGGGCCCCGTCAGGTCCCCGAGCCACGCTTTGAGCATCGCACATTGCATCTTGTTGACCACCGCCCTCTGACCTCTGCTGAGATGTGGCAGGCGAGTGTCTCAGAGGTAGCTGATGATGATGACGATGATGACGATGATGATGATGTCGCTGCGTAGGTCGCTGTAGCCGCCGTTGTTGAGACGTGATACATCGTCATGGAGACGAGATGTGAGGCAGATTGAAGATGACGGACACTGAAAAAGAGAACAGAGTTCCCTTCCTCCTGGGACACTGTGTGTGTGTGTGTGTGTGTGTGTGTGTGTGTGTGTGTGTGTGTGTGTGTGTGTGCGCGTGTGTGCGCGTGTGTGTGCGTGTGTGTGTGCGTGTGTGTGTGTGTGCGTGTGTGTGTGTGTTCGCCTCGACAGATGCTCTCATTAGTCAAACAGGCCGTCCGCTGAGTGAGCCTCATCGACCAGCACACTTCAACGCAATTAACCCGACCGGCATCGTCTCCCTCAACTCAGACACCAGATTAAATATGAACTTGTTTTTTTAAACATCACCCGCAGAGGAAAAAGTTCTTAAAGGAACAGTTCACTGTGTTGGTAAATACATTTTCTTCCATGTGTTAAACCTGCATTCTCTCTAGTGTCCACCAGGGGGCGACTCCTCTGGTTGTATAGAAGTCTATGAGAAAATGACTCTACTTCTCTCTTGATTTATTACCTCAGTAAACATTGTAAACATGAGTTTATGGTCTCAATCTCTAGTTCCAAGTCTTCTTCAATACAGCATGATGTTCATTTAGTACATTATGGTCCATTTAGAGTCAACCAGACCATAAAGCAGGGGATGCTTTAGGGCAGGGTATGCTCACCATCTTGGTTTTTCTCCGTCGCCATCTTGGTTTTTGGCCGTCGCCATCTTAGTTTTTGGTTGTCACAATCTTGGTTTTTGGTTGTCGCCATCTTGGTTTTTGGTTCACACAATCTTGGTTTTTGGCCGTCGCCATCTTAGTTTTTGGTTGTCACAATCTTGGTTTTTGTCCGTCGCCATCTTGGTTTTTGGTTCACACAATCTTGGTTTTTGGTTGTCACAATCTTGGTTTTTGGTTGTCACAATCTTGGTTTTTGTCCGTCGCCATCTTGGTTTTTGGTTCACACAATCTTGGTTTTTGGTTGTCGCCATCTTGGTCTTTGGCCATCGCCATCTTGGTTTTTGGCCATCACCATCTTGGTTTTTGGTTGTCACAATCTTGGTTTTTGGTTGTCGCCATCTTGGTTTTCTGGAACCAGAACTGACACGAGATTGTGGAGCTAAGTACAACCGAATGCTGAATAAGACAAGCAGAAGCTGAACAAATATATTTCTAAAACAGGTTTTAATAAGAACGTAACTGTGAAATACCTGAAGTGACCTTCACAAACAATACGAGGGATTTCCCTCCATAAAGATATAAAGTGGTCATTTTGTAACTGTGAATCCCAGCAAAGCTATCAGCTCCAGTGAAATCACTTTAAACACAGAAACATCCAAACTAGAGCAGATCAGGAAGCAGAAAAGCAGTTTTCTTTAACGCAGCAGAGTGTAAATGATGTTTGACAGAATGACAAAGATCTTAGAACTTAACCGTCATCTCCTGAAGATCTTTGCTTTTACTCTGCAGTCGCTCTGAAACATCACATCAAGGGCAGATTCTCCTGTTTTCATCTGCAAGATGTTCTACCCCCCCCCCCCCCAAGATGAATTACACTTGGCCACATATTTCAACAGATTTCAACACTCTCAAGCTTCACGAACCTACAATTAGGTTAGCGGTGAACTCCACCGCCGCCTACAATGGATTTATAATGATCTGAGGGGCTGCAGGGCGCTCAGGACGCCACAACCACCGGAACAAAGTGCTTCGGTCGCGCTGATTCCAGCAGCCAAAGAGCCAAAGTGTCGGCTTTGGAAGATCGGACCAAATTGGCCGAATGTGTGTGTGTGTGTGTGTGTGTGTTGTTGTTGTTGTGTTGGATGAGTGTGTTCCTGGGTTTATCCACACAATGGAGCAAATCTGAGCCTTTGATCAGCAGGTCGAGTCGCCAGATCTGCAGGGAAGAGTGTGTGTGTGTGTATACGTGTGTGTATGTGTGTGTGTGTGTGTGTGTATACGTGTGTGTATGTGTGTGTGTGTGTGTGTGTGTGTATGTGTGTGTGTGTGTGTGTGTGTATGTGTGTGTGTGCGCGCTGATATTCACCAGTGCATTAAAGTTTATCACAGAAAGAAAGTGGCTTAATTCTATTCAGTCGAAAATGCTCCTATTATTGTGTGTGTGTGTGTGTGTGTGTGTGTGTGTGTGTGTGTGTGTGTGCGTGTGCGTGTGTGTGTGTATTGTAAAGCTCTGGTCTGGTTTCTCTCATTATTCTCTGTTACGGGTTTTATATTTGGAAACACTGACTGACAGGCCCCTGTGTCAGTGGGTGGGAAGCCCTGTTGTATGTGTGTGTGTGAGTGTGTGTGTGTGTGTGTGTGTGTGTGTTGTTGTGTGTGTGTCCTGACACAGGTGATCAGCCAATGAACTGCTTTGTAATACCGATACCGATATCAGAAACGCCTCCGATACAGGCCAACATGCTGGATTGGGTATCAGCTACCTAATCTGTACATCCTGCCAAATCTCTACTGAGCATGTGCAAACCAGCACTACACACCTGTGATTATTATTTACCTGGTAATGCTGCATTGTGAACAACAAATCTGTGTTGAAATCAGCAGGAGGAGAGCTAGTTAGCTGTTAGCTGTTGGCTGTTAGCTGTTAGCAGCTGGTGGGCAGCACAGTCCTGCTTGGCTAAATAACACAGCTAACAGCTAACGCGAACGGAGGTTCCATTGAGTTACATTATGATGCGTTCAAGCTCCATTCAGTAATCATTATTATTGGGCGAAGGTAAAGCATGCTGTGTTTGTAGTTTTTGGTGAGAAATCCAGTTATTTGGAGATGTTTTAACAGCAATATAAATAGATTTTATTCCATTTTTTTATAATGGAATATACATGTTCACATTCAAATATCTATTTTTGTTCATTTACTATTTGAATATGTATTCAAATTAAGAATATACTCTGACAGCCCAATTATGGTCCTGTCTTCGTGCATGGTGGAGTCGTTTATAGCAAGTGAATGCATCAAGAACTACGTTCAGTTTGGTGCTTTTCATTCAGCATTTCTTTGTTTATAATCGTGCGTCGCATCGTAGTGAAATTGTAATTATCTGTGAACTCGTATCTCATATTTATGGACCAATTTACCCTTCGTACAAGAACTGTAGAGAAAGAAGTCAAGTATTAAATGTGTTATAGAGAAACAAAGGTTGAATATCCTGTAAACTATTTGATTTGGCTGCTAAATATTTACTCACATGTAGATTTTGAACACCTCCTGTTACTAAAGCATCTAAAAATACTTAAACTTATAAATCCTCATTGAGATGTGCTCAGTCAACTACCAACCAGCAGCTCACACCAGCAGAGGGTTAACAATAGCCACAACGTCCTGGTTAAACTTTCAGGCACATCACATCAATATTTGAAGCTCATCATCATAACAGCGCTGAATCAGGACCTCTGGAGCACCCGGGCTCACGCTCACGTTCAGTTCTCCAGAAAGAACAGAATATTATAACCTCGACCCGACTCTTCATTTCAGGAAAGAGAAGTTACAACAGCAAGAAAATGGACATAGTTCTTTACCCCCCCAGAGATGCTGCTGCAGTCACACATCAGAGGAATCAAACTGTGAAATGTGCACACAAGCATGAAAGCACACACACACACACACACACACACACACACATATTAAACTGGGCGCAGTGCAGCTTTCTGCCTTTGTTGATTATTCTCACTCCAAATGATGGTGAGCGATAACAGATTTACAGAAGCACACATTGGAGTCACAGAGAGGAAAATCCCATCATGAGTTGAAAGCTCAAACATCACACACACACACACACACACACACACACACGTTCAGAAGGGTTTGTCACAGCAAGAACACACAAAATACACTAAAAGACACACACACACACACACAGAGTTACCCAGATGTACAGCCAGTGGCTGCACAGCTGCACTCCTTTCATTCCCTGGAGGTGACGGAGGGAGAGCTGTCAATCACTCCAGAGCTATTTACAGGCCCCGCCCACCTGAGGACGTCCTCCGCCCTGCTGAGGACGAATCGTGTCTTTTTTCAAATAATCCTGTGATTTTAAATAAGAAATGAGCATCAATAAAACACACGAGTGATTAACAAACACACATGTAAAACACAGACGGGCCCACGTGTTCTTTTTTTTGAAGCAGACACACTCCCACAGTTGTCACATCAATAATCAACGAGGTGCCGCATTAAACTTTCACCGCTTTATTTTTTAATGGCTGACAAAATTCCTCAGATATTCATAATTCAGACGACAGCCGCTGTTTTCTCACATCACACTGGGATCGTCTTCTTCTTCGGGTCGCCGTGACGGTGCCGTCGGTCAAAAACCGACTCCCCAAACAAATCTACCAGAGGCGAATTCAAAGGTCTCTCACGCCTGCCCCCCAGAGTCCTTACTACTACCCCTCCACAAAACCCTTTTTCAAAACTTCCCCCAAGACCTCAACGGAGTCTGGATGCTGCTTCAACCCACTCGTCATTAATCCCCCTCAGAACATTCCAAAAACCTCCAAAGACATCTTCAGAACATCAACACCTCTTAGAACCAGATAATACTTAACCATTGCTCTAATTTGCCCCCTCAAAAACGTATCTCCGCCTCTTCAAAGCTCCCAGAATACCTCAATAACCTCCCAAAACTTTGTTGAGGTCCTTGAAAACCCTCCCAAACCCATCAAAACCTCCAGATACCCTAAACATCTTTTTACAAAATCTTGTTATCAGCACTACGAAAAGATTTACCTAACTGTCTTTTCCTGTCCAGTCCAATCCCATCTCACCTGGTCTGTTTTGTCTTGGTCTGTTCCAGTCTGATCCAAGTCCATTTTATTGGGTGTAGTCTGGTCTGCTCACCCCCGATCCGATCCCATTTGGTCTAGTCTGGTCCAGTCTGGTTTTGTCTAATTCGATCGGATCTGGTTTGGTGTGTTTAACAGTCTTACACATCCCCGTCTCTGCTGGACCGATCTGGTCTCATGTGGTCTCGTCTCAATCGCCATCTGGTCTGCATTTTCACCTCGTCCCGTTCTTTGTCTTCCTTTTTTATTTTCCAGGTGACTTTAACAGATTTACACTCTGAAAAACTCAATATTATTTTCTTCTCGTTTCTTTTCTTTTCATCGTTTTTTAGCCGTCCTTTCATGTTTCCCCCCTTTCTTGTCGTCTTTTCATCTTCTGGAGTAACTCTTGCAGAACCAATCTGACCGTCTCACACACACACACACACACACACACACACACACACACACACACATATCAAATATATTCTTATGATTGCTGAAACTCTCTTGTTATTTTTTTTACAGCCAAGCTCCACCCGTCTGCTCCTCCAAGCAGATTAAAACTAACGCTACGAGTTATCAGTAAATCCTGTTCGACCCGTCCGGTTGCTCCACTTCCCATGATGCCTACCCCATCCAGCCAATCAAGAAGGGAGATCAGATGGAGGAACTTATTTGAGTGTTTTGATTTTAGCCTCTGGTCGTCTTTGTGTCTCTTTCCCCCACATCACCTCCAGTGTCATTGATCCTCTCAGTGTCAATAGAAATCAGGCCTGTGGATCCACTCCGGTGGGGGGGGGGGGGGCTCTTGAACGCACTGCTGACGGGGGTGGGGGGGGGGGGGGGGGTCTTCATGGATCTGTATTCCCCTCCGTGGGAAACAGTGGAACAGCTTCAGCCTCAGTTCTCTGGGAACCGAACGACGACGGCTGATGCAATGATGTCATCAGTCGGCTTTGCGGCCTCGGCGGCCATATTTAATTTATGTGGCTTTAAAAAAAAAGTCTGATCTGATCCCATGTTTTTGATCTCCAAAACCTCCAGCAGCCGGACTTCAGTTTCAACACACGTTCCCACATTATTGAACAAAGAAACACAAGAATTAGGAACATTTAGACAACTTATTTAAATATATGGTTGTAATCTGTATTATTCCTAACACAGAACTTTACATTGATTTTGTTTTTTTAAATTTTCATTACTTGTAATTGTTTGTATTTGCAGTTTCAGTTATTTAATTAGATTTTTACTAGTTAGTTGTGGTTTGAAGTTCCTGCTTGGTCAAGTTTCTCCTGCTAAACATGGTAACTTTTCACAAGATCATACAAACATTTTTCATGCATTTCCCTACAAAAGTCCAGCAACACGTGTTCCTTTCTGTTCGTTACATGAATACAATCTTCTCAAAATAAACTTCCATCTTCACAGAAAAACAAGTTAGGTTTTAATAAAAGATGGTGAAATACCGTCTGACCACACAATCAACCCATAATTGAGTTTCCATGTTGCTGTTTCGCTCCTGAGAGTCCAGAGTTCGTCCTCATCTCCACCAGGAATTGATAGATGACATTAGCAGTCATGGAAGACACACACACACACACACGCACGAACACACACACACACACACACACACACACACACACACACACACACACACACACACACCTCCATCCCTGTATTTCATTCTGCAGTAATAAATGTCAGACGAAGGCTTCCTCTGAGCTTCTGTCATACTTGATACATTTTCTTTTTGCTGCGCTAGAGTCGCAATAAATAAAAGTCTTAAAAGTCTACCGGCAGCAAGAAGCAAGAGTTAGAAAGAGAAGACAGCGCTGTGTTGGGGAGGATGAACAGAGAACACTTGATCTGATCTAAGAGCCAGGATCAGACGTCAGATGAACAGTCGTGTTTTATCTCTCGTTGTTTGTCACATCGGGAGACAGAAAAGACTGACTTGTCCGAATATTTTTGCTGCATCTTGTCTGGTTTGTTCTGGTCAACAGTCGGGTCGGGTCTACTCTGCGTATTCGGTCCCAACCAGTCTGATCTGGTCCAGTTTGTTGGCTTGTTCTTTTTAAAGAAATATGTGATGAAAGGACAGTTGTGATGTGTCGTCTGTATATTAATCCATAGTCAGTGTTTCACCTCCAGCTGATGGAGTTTGACAGAAATAGAGCGGTGAGCCAGACTCCTTTGATGAAATCACTCATTCTTCCTCTCAGAACACACGAGTCACCTTTCTAACGCTGCCTCCATCGGTTACTGTGTTTGTGTTATTGTGTGACTTTGGTGTTTTAAAGAGTTGGTTCAGATTGACTAAAGTCACACAACAACACAAACACAGCAACAGATGGAGGCAGCAGCAGACCAGCAGCTCACATGACCTGAGAGTAGAATCAGTGCTTCAGTGAATGGAGTCTGGTGTGTTTGTAGAGATCATAGATAACAGCTTCAGCTCCTCAGAAAGGTCCGTCTGACAGCGAGGTAAAGAGGTGGAAACACTCTCAACATAGACACACTTAAACTGGTTTTTTAAGGTGTGTAAAATACGTCCACAGCTGATTCATTATTTCAGTTTAAATGAACAAATTCATGTTTTTTCCTTCGAGCTCGAGTTGTTTTTTATGGTAGTTTTCACTTTATCATCCGGTCCGTAAAGACAAAAAATCCTGCAACTGTGGAAAACCCCGAAGAGAATTAAATATAAAAACATTTTTCTATTTTGGTCAGAATGAAATAAGTTAAAGAATGAAACAGGCGTTAGTGATAATTCTACATTTATATTTAATAAAGAAGAAATTGTTCTTAACTCAAAAAAAAAGATAATAATCAGTTCTTCTTTCAGAAAGCAGTCTTATTAACAATTCTATTTACCGCTGCATCACTTTGTGTGTGTGTGTGTGTGTGCGTGTGTGTGTGTGTGTGTGTGTGTGTGTGGCAGATTTACACTGATTTTTCATTTTTCTTCTCGTTTATTCTTCTCGTCATTATCTTTCTTGTTATCGTGGCTTTAAACTCATCTCTCTGTCGCTGACTCTTCATCCTCCGTCCTTCTCCCCCTCCCTCTCTCTCTCTCGCTCTCTCTCTCTTTCATCCCTCTCTCTCTCTTCATCAGCACTGAAAAATGGGGCTTAATTAACTGTGTGCCTGCAGGACTTTGGCTTTCTGTGTGTGTGTGTGTGTGTGTGGAGGTAAAGTAGGCCAGTCTATAAGGTGGTTAATTAGGATGCAGCAGGCCTCTGTCCGCTGGCTCCCAGGGACCAGATGGAGAGCCGGGGTTCACAAACAAAGGAGGGTTTTTTTGTCCGACGATGTATTTTCACTTTCACCTCGACTCGACTGCAGACGGCAGAATCCAGACTGAAGTTTTCATTTCATCACTCGATCCTCAGCTTTGTCTCTTTCTGTTCACACTCGTTCGGACGTAGACAAGAGGATTGAAGTCACAGCGGGTTTTTCTGCAATGATTCCTAATATGTTGGTAGTTTCTGGGTGTTTTTTTGCTCCCTTATATTCTTCTCTCTGTGGTCTTGATTTTCTCTTCAAAATAAAAGTCCTGCTCCTCTATGAAACAGAACCATCATGACTAGAAGTAGAGAGAACTAGAACATGTCTTTAGTGAGAACAACACAGTTATGACGACATCAATCATAAATCAATTTTACGTAATTTCTTATTTTACAAAAAAACAAACAATGGAATCTATACATTCAACAGTGTTACCAAAATTGGGAAAAAATGGAAACTCCACGTTCTATATTCAATGAACTAGTAACATGTTTACAGCCTCTCCTCTCTCTCCTCTCTCCTCTCTCCTCTCCTCTCTCTCCTCTCCTCTCTCCTCTCTCCTCTCCTCTCTCCTCTCTCTCCTCTCTCCTCTCCTCTCTCCTCTCCTCTCCTCTCTCCTCTCCTCTCTCCTCTCCTCTCCTCTCTCCTCTCCTCTCTCCTCTCCTCTCCTCTCTCCTCTCCTCTGTGTTCACTTCCTGTAGTTCAGTCAGAGTGTCTCCTCCTTGTTTTTACACAATCTGGTTAAAGTGAACTCTTTATTTCGGGCAACATTTTAAAAGAGATGTAGAATAAAATGATTTTGATCAGAAATTTAAGCTTTGTTTCGGTTGCATTTTCTGAGGGAAACGTTCGTCACACATGATGTGTTTAAGGACCGTCAGAAAATCCGACGATAATGTTGATTTCTACAGCTTCTGGCTGTGATTAACGGTGTAGTTTTGGTGATTGTTTACAGAAGACATGCTTTTGGGTTCAGAGAGTAAACTCCATACCGACATATTCTAAGTGATTTAACCTCCATGTTTTTATTTACTTCATAGATTAATTTACTGATCTGGATTTGAATCTTGACTGATTTAACATCTTCTGTATTTTACTATTTGCTCTTTTTAATGTTCCTTTGTTGTCTCATGTGAATCACTTTGTCACTTAGTTCATGATTAGGATGCAGATGTTAAATGAGCTAAAGTTTGAACAATTCATTTGCTAGAAATAGAAAATATTAGAAACTATACATCATTATATACTGAGTTATATTCAACCATGAACATACAGTAAATAGTCATCACACACACACACGCACACACATCTGGAAACACAAAGCCTGAGTGCTCTCTCATGTCACAGAGACTTAACACGTCGCCCCGGCAACCGGTCTCACAGGAACACCTGTATCCTGTGAGTCACCACGGAGACGCATCCCTCACTGTCAATCACACACACACACACACACACACACACACATACACACCTGTGTTCAAGTCAAGAGCACATTTGTCAGAGTGTTTGTGTTCTGTAGATCCCTCTGATGTTCACACACACACAGACACACACACACACACACACACACACACACACACACACACTTCAGGGTTAAAGGGGATCAAGTGGTCTTCTGTCACCGGGTTGATACATTTTTCACTTTTTGGTTCAGCACCTTCTTTCATCTGAACTCCACTGAGCCGACGTCTATACTGTCGGTAACCATTTAACCGTTAAACATTTAACCGTTAACCATTTAACCGTTAACCATTTAACCATTTCACCGTTAAACATTTAACCGTTAAACATTTAACCGTGAACCATTTAACCGTTAACCATTTAACCATTTCACCGTTAAACATTTAACCGTTAAACATTTAACCATTTAACCGTGAACATTTAACCTTTAACCATTTAACTGTGAACCATTTAACCATGAACCATTTAACCGTTAACCATTTAACCGTGAACCGTTAACCATTTAACCGTTAACCATTTAACCATTTAACCGTTAAACATTTAACCGTGAACCATTTAACCGTTAAACATTTAACCGTTAACCATTTAACCGTTAACCATTTAACCATTTAACCGTTAAACATTTAACCGTGAACCATTTAACCGTTAAACATTTAACCGTTTAACCGTTAAACATTTAACCGTTAACCATTTAACCGTGAACCGTTAACCATTTAACCGTTAACCATTTAACCATTTAACCGTTAAACATTTAACCGTTAACTATTTAACCATTTAACCGTTAACCATTGTAATCAGGAGGCTAAGTATTCAGCAGCATGTCCATCGATGATATTGTAGCCAACATCAACTCGTTCTCACTGTTGAGGCGTTGAGTAACGCAGATTCATCGTTTATGTGCAGCACTACGGACAGAGAAACAGATGTGGAGCTGTGGTTGTGTTCTTCTTCTTCTTTGCAGTGTGTTTGTGCCGGAACTGAATCGGCTGGTTTTTTTTCATGTCGCTCGGAACAACTTCTTTTTGGGACGACGTTATGTAACAAAACTAAATTTAGGTTTAGAAAAAAACATCATGGTTGGGCTTAAAATAACGACAAACATGGTGTAGGCAACAAAACCACAACAAGAACTAAACCGCAACAACTAAACCACAACAACAACTAAACCGCAACAACTAAACCACAACAAGAACTAAACCGCAACAGCTAAAACGCAACAACTAAACCGCAACAACTAAAACGCAACAACTAAACCGCAACAACTAAAACGCAACAACTAAACCGCAACAGCTAAAACGCAACAGCTAAAACGCAACAGCTAAACCGCAACAGCTAAACCGCAACAGCTAAACCGCAACAACTAAACCGCAACAACTAAACCGCAACAACTAAACCGCAACAACTAAAACGCAACAACTAAAACGCAACAACTAAACCGCAACAACTAAAACGCAACAGCTAAAACGCAACAGCTAAACCGCAACAACTAAACCGCAACAACTAAAACGCAACAGCTAAACCGCAACAGCTAAACCGCAACAACTAAACCGCAACAACTAAAACGCAACAACTAAACCGCAACAACTAAACTGCAACAACTAAAACGCAACAACTAAAACGCAACTAAAACGCAACAACTTGACGGTTGTGGGTTTGTTAGACTCTTTAGTCTACTAAGTTATGAGTGTTACATAATCACATGGAAGCGTTTAATTATTGTCTCCAAAACAAAGAAGTATCCTGATTGTCTTTCTGTTGGCGTCGTGTTCGTCCTGAGCAACACTAAACCACTCGTGAGCTGCAGCTCCTGTTCTTTTAACTTGTTGCAGCTTTTCTTGATATTTTTTTTCTTCCCACAATCCTCCTCTTGACGCCCCCCAATCAAAAACACGAGGTGGGTGAGGAGTCACCTGTGGGTCGGAGAGTCGCTTGTTTTTCTGAGTCTCCGCCTCTTTCTTTCTCTCTTTCTTGTGTACTCGACATCTTTCTCGCACTTTTTTTGTTCTCATCTTTTCTCGTTGTCGTCGCCTCTTTTTTTCTGCTCTGTTTGTTTCAGTCAGCACATCGTGACAAACCGTTTTTTGTTAAAAGCACTTTATAAATAAACAGGACTCACACTTTAATCACCTTTCATCACTCGGCTGTGTGACAACCTGTGGGTGCGACCACACTTTAATTTAATCCCCCCCCCACATCTTACATCCCTCCCTTAATTGAAGCTCTTGCGAGCGGCGGCGGCGGCGGTTTTCTATTTCTGAAGTGGCTCAGCTTCACGCTGAACACATCACACTCAGACAGGAAATAGCTTGTCTCATTGTGTCTCCGTCCTCTCGATTCCGTCTCCTCCCGCTCTGATCCCGATACGCTGCGCGTCACACAAACAAATCCCCCTCCCCGAAATAAACAAATAAATGAATTTAAATCAAAAGACAGCAGAATGGGAGTTTGGCGTGGAACAAAGCACAATTCCCTTTTTGTCTCTTTTTTTTTTTCAGCCTCAAATTTGCATAACAAGCTGTGACACGCGCGTTGTGCATTGAGATTCAAATGAGTAAGTGGCGGCTTAAGATGGACTTAGCTGCACTTCACTGGGACTATTTATCCGCTTTCACAGAGGGATGTGTCATTCTCGCCACTTCCTGTTTGACGAGGGACAACACAGCGTTCTGTGTTCAGCACAACAGAGCGAGAGAAACGTTATTGATCTCTGCCAGGAAACCAGGCCGAACAGATCAGGAAAACAATAGCTCAGCCAACAACTCTCTCAGTATTTAAAGATGCTTCAGTTACATTTGGGGGGGGGGACATTGTGACAAACATGAAAGCTGCAGAAAAAGCCAACATACGCCGACGGCGATGTGACAGCAGTCGATGAGGGAGCTGGATGTATATATGAGAGAGAGAGAGAGAGAGAGAGAGAGAGAGAGAGAGAGAGAGGAGGGAAGACAGTGGGAGGACGGAGGGGAGGGAGATGAGAGACGGACTGGTGTCAACTCACAGCTCCTGCTGGGACTTCCTGTTTCCTGTTAGACACTCGCTCAGAAATATCTTATGTGTGTGTGTTGTCATGGAATATCTTTGCATATGGACGATGATGAATATGAGGGACTTGTGGGGAGGAAGTCCTGCTCGCTTCCTGCAGAAAAGTTTTGGGGAGCGTCATTTTTTTTGTGTTGTGTTCACACCAAAACTTGAATATTTGTATGGCGAGGAGCGGGGGGTTTACCTCCTTATAGACAACGTTTCCTCAATCACGGCTGAAATAACTACTATTGCTGCTTTGTACATGTTGTGGAAGTGGAAAGTTATCCCAAAACACAAAGGATTGTGGGTAGAAGCAATAACTCGCGGATGGGAAGCTGAGCAGAACTAAAACTGGAGCTCACATTTCGTCATGCGTTCAAACTTTGTGTCAGAATCCCCTCAGCGAAATTTGAAAAAGACAGAAACTTAGTACGAACATCATCTTATGAAGTCATGCTCCAAAGGGCAAACGCGTCCATATCCTGTATGGAAATGACTGCTTCAGCGTTCAGGTTTTTTAGCCCCTTTGGTCCTCTTCCTCGCTCCTCTTCCTCGCTCCAGGCCGGCTGCAGTGCCTCCAGTTTAAGTATGCATGCCTGCACGTGTTCACTGAGTCTTACACCCGAGCTCGGTGGCTCACATCAGGGATCAGCTCACCGGTTTGGGCTGTGAGGCGAATTTTCCCCTTTTTTGCTGAGGAGGCCGAGTGGAAGGATACGAGTGAATGCTGAACTGTGAAGAGGCTGAACTCTGTTGTTCGGCCACCTGGGTGCAAATCAACTAGTGCTGCTTTGTACATGGAAGTGCAGGATACATTTTCTGCCTTACCCGATTTATCGGAATCTCCTGAAAGTTAACGTCAACTTCCTAAACACAAAAATTTCACGCTTGAGTTTAAATATTTCAATAAGTGAATGATGCAAATCGCACATAAACCCGTGTAGAATTCATTTACGTTGAATTTGTACGTAATCGCAACTCAGTTTCCTAAATACGCAAATCTTTCGCTCAAATTGAAATATTTTAACTTGTGTTTATACGTGAACGATGCGTATCCTGCGTAATGGCACAATTTAAGGTGCAGGGTGCAAATTAGCATCTATTTGCGTCTTTGCATTGACTTTGTATGAAATCACTTTGCAAAAAAAGTTCGCTTTACGTTTTGTTTTGCAGTAAAGACGCCAGGACCCTTTTCAGCGTGTTATCGCTCGTCAGGGAAACAGCAACACCTGTTACACGATTTATTGGAATCTCCTTAAAGTTTAAACTCAGCTTCCTAAACACGAGAATTTCTCGCTCGAGTTTAAATATTTCAAAATGGGAATGATGCAAATCCTAAATGATCCCGTCATTCACCTTGTAGTGTGCAAAATTTGGATATAGTGGCAAATTTGTACATAAACGTAAACTCAGCTTCCAAAATACGCGAATTTCTCGCTCGAGTAGAAATATTTTAACTCACATGGTTAACGGTAATTTGCTTCTCGTTTGGTTTTGCAGTAACGACACTAGGAGACCATTTTTTTGCGTGTTTTCGCTCGTCAGGAAAGCAGATTTAAAGAAGTTAAACTCAGCTTCCTGAATACTTTTAAGGCTGACTGACTGTAAAAAACACGCTCCAACAAGACTCAGCGTCTCCACTGTGCTGCTGTGAATACTGAAATCTAATCTACAGTATGCTTTATAATATACTTTTGAATAAAGAACGTTTGCTTCTATTCAGGCCAACACCAGCAACTCATTGAGATTAACCAGAGGCTCTACTTATGTATCTTAACTCAGCATTAGTTAAATGTCATTATTCTGGTGTCAGTGACCTTTTGTCAGCCTGGAGGAATGAGGGAGACATTTTATTCATCCAGCTGACAGCCTCCCTCCCTCCCTCCCTCCCTCCCTCCCTTCCTCCCTCCCTCCCTTCCTTCCTCCCTCCCTTCCTCCCTCCCTTCCTCCCTCCCCCGTCCTGGTTGAAGCTTTCATAGTTTCTGCTGACACACACGTGTCTGAGCGTGTTGATGTTTATCGTGATAATGGGATGTATTCAGCATATGTAAACCTACAGACGGGAGGAGATGTGATTATTCTGGATTTTATGAGCCGACTGAAGACTGAAGAAGAGGAGGAGGAGGAGGAGGAGGAGGAGCAGCAAGCTGGAAGACTCCTCTTCTCCTCCATCGCCTCCTCTTCTTCTCCTACTTCCTCTTAACTTTGTGTTTTTAAAGGCCGATCTCTTTGTTTCCCCCTTCCACCTCATTCGCCTGACACTCTTTTTCCATTTCATCCTCTTCATCACTCCCCCTCCTCTTCCTCCATTTCTCCTTGTTTCCTCTCCTCTTCTCCTCGTCTTAACTTTGTGTTTTTAAAGGTCAATCTCTTTGTTTCTTCTCTCCTTCTCCTTACTCTCTTTTTACCTCATCACTTCCCTTTTTTCTTTTCATCCTCCTCATCACTCCTTCTCCTCTTCCTCCATCCCTAATTATTCTATAACTTCCCAATACTCCTATAATTCCTGTCCTTTCTCCCTCTTTCAGCTCCTCTTTCTCCTCCTTTCATCTTAACGTTGTTTTTTTTTTAAATCTCTTTCTTTCTTCCCCCCTTCTCCTCACTCTTTTCCCTTCTGTTTTCATGCTCTTCATCACTTCCTCTCCTCTACCTCCATCCTTCACACTTCCATCCTCTCTCCCTCTTTCAGGTCATCTCTTTCTCCTCCTCCCCTCCTCTTGTTCTTCATCCTCTTCCTCCTGCTCTCAGTGTTGACAGACCTTCAGAGACGACATAAAAAAGACAGACACCTTCACTCCTCCTCTTCTCTTCGTATTTTCTCTGAAGTGAACTTCTCCGTCTTGTTTCGTGCTGTTGTCTCTCTTCGCTGCTGTGAAACAAAACAGAAGCGAGAACCTTTCAAACCGAACAAATCCCTCCTCAGAAGCAGACGACGCGAGGAAGAAAGACGTAGAAGAAGAAGAAGAAGTAGACTCGTAGATGCAAACAAACATGTATGTGTATTTCTGACTGGGCGAATGGGGAGTTCCCGCCGCCGCGTGGATGTCGCCCGTGTGATCTTCTTGAAAGTATTGTTGTTTTATTTTGGAGGAGCCGCTCGGCTTCCTCTCTTCCTCCTCTGTCACTCCGTCGTCTCGTGGAGATGAAAAGACGAAGCGTCGACTCGTCCCCTTTTGGTTGAGAGCGGAGCTAGCTTATAGCTAACGAGCTGCGTGACTACAAAGAGGAGGCAGACAAGCGAAGTGAAGCTGCAACACACAAAACTGCAAGTACACAAAACAACAACAAGCTGCTGCTTTATCAAGCAGGAAATAAACTTATTTGTCTCAAAAATGAGGATAAAATCTGCCAACGTGACCGTGAGAATGTTGCATCTACATGTGTGACGTTGGGAGCAGTAACTGGGTTTACTGGTTGGTTCGGCTGGTTCGGTCAGTTAATGGATGAATCTGTGAGTTTGGTTCAGTTGTTCTGTCTTTGGTTTTCTACTTTGTTGATGGTTTCAGTTCTGCGGATCGATGCTTCTGGTGTTTGATGGTTGATGGATGAACTTCCTCCCAGCTGTTTAATGTTTTGCTTTTGTTGTTTCCCGTTAAAGTGCGTCTGTAAACGTGTTTACTACGTCATCTCAGGTAAAACGCAGCTCATTCTACATCCTTTTCTCTCTCCCTCCTCCAGGCGATGAGTGGTACCTGTGCAGGTTGACTCTGAGCATGCCCAGCCAGGCCGACCTGCAGTGGGCCATGTTCCCCTCTCCTTACCTCGGCGCCGTGGGTCCCGACGCCACGCCCGGCTCTGTGGTGTACCGGCTCTCGGCACGGCAACGAGACGGGACGCTGGGTCAAGCCCAGTTCCTGCTGCTGGGCGGTGAGTCGACTGTTCACTTTTAATTTCTACTTTTCTTCCGTGTAAGAACCACAGACTGTAGAGAAGAAGTGGACATAGTCATGGTGGCGTCACTCGTTGGTTTGTGGACGTTTTGAATCCTTGAGGTCGGCGATTTGTCCGTCGCCATCTTGTTTCTTTTGCAACCAGTGAACAGGAAGTGACCATATCTGGACTGAGGAGGAGTGACGTAGAGACTCCGTATACGTCTCTGGTAGAGACCTGTCAATCACCGTGTAGCCCCGCCCTAAAGCATCCCCTGCTTTATGGTCTGTTTGACTCTAAATGGACCATAATGTACTAAATGAACATCATGCTGTGTTGAAGAAGACTTGAAACTAGAGATTGAGACCATAAACTCATGTTTACAATGTTTACTGAGGTAATAAATCAAGAGAGAAGTAGAGTCATTTTCTCATAGACTTCTATACAACCAGAGGAGTCGCCCCCTGGTGGACACTAGAGAGAATGCAGCTTTAACACATGAAGCCTGGTAATAACTCTAAGAAAATAAGAATAAAAAGCATAGTGTTTATACACTGTGTGGCCATAAGTATGTGGACACTTCTGAGTTACAATGCAAGGAAGAAACATTTTCGTTTTCAGACCTTTAGCTCATGAAAATCAAAGCTCTGGATCCAAACATACCTCTCTCATGATATTTGTTGTGAATGTAAAAATGTGTTACCTTATCAAACTTCTTTCTCACTCCGCTCCTGTATTTTCCTAAAAGCTCTTATCTTCCGCCCGTATCTGTTAATTAGGTCGACCGATGCTCCGCCAGCCACTCTGTGACAAACCTGCTTTGTTCAAAAGGAGCGATTTATAAATAAAAACTTGACTTGTTGATCTTCAATTACCGTCAAGTGTGAGCGGGAGAAAAAAGAAAAACCGCACATAAACGGCATGAAGCTGCACTGTTAATCGCTCCCCGGGGCAAAGAAAGCTCCCCGATTCGGGAATAATAGGGAAGTCTCTGGAGAGGCAGCGAGTGGGAGGGTGGGCGCCGGTGGCTGTGGATTTTTTATTTTTATATTATTATTCTAGCAGAGGAGAGGAGAAGGAAGGAGAGATATTTTCAGAGCTAATTTCCAATGCTTTCATATTAAGAGCCTCTGACTTCCCTTTGGCGTAATGTGACTACATGTGTACCCACGAATAATCCAATAATTTACATTAAAAATGCTTTTTAATATCATGCCAATATGGAAATATATTCACGCCGCGTGTGTGTTTGAAGCCAATTAGTAGCTTTAATGTGATTTTACTCACTTTGAGGATCTTAAATTTATTGTGGAGGGGAAGTGCTTCCTTTAAAAAAGTTTGTTCAAAGTACTTTTATTCTATACTTTTGTTCTCCATTAAAGTCTATTATTAAACAATAAAGGTGTTTTCATGCACTGGTCAATTTGGTCTATTGTTCTTCAATAACTCGTCTTCTTTCAGACGAGAGGAAATAAAACATTTATTTTATTATTTTGTTTGTTTATGTCTGTAGATTTCTCTTAAATTCACCAAAAGTTACCATTACATAATGCCTCATTTGCATATATAAACATATCTCAGAAAACTTGTAACACAATAATACTCCTCTTAATGTGAGTGATGAAGTGGTGAAGTTTCATGGTGATATCTATGAGTTCATGTGTTGACCCTATTCACCTGTAGAGTCTTCTTAATGCGAGTGATGAAGTGGTGACGTTTCAGTGGAGACAAACAGGAAGTCTTCAGTGAGATGAACTGGCCTCAGAAGAACCTCCATAAATAGATGATTGACAGGTTGGATGCAGCTGCTGCTGGTTTAAACCCCTCTGGTCAACAGCTGGGGATCCTGCTCCTCCTTTACTCCTCTTTCACATCCTTACCTCCTTCCCTTGCTCCCTCATACGTCCTCTTCCTTTAATCATATTCTCTTTCTGCATCCTCCTCCTCATCACTCAGGGCTGGCGTGGGTAAAAAAAAAGAACTTGCTCTCTTCTTCTAAGTCTTCAAAGACTGTAAACCAGCTCTCTCACACACACACACACACACACACTCACGCGCACACACACATGTTGCTCCAGCTGGCAGAATGGTCCTCAGCAGCTTCACTTTCAACACACACACAGAAATAAACACACACAAACAGCAGCCCTCCATCTTCTATCCTCCTTATTTGGGTGTTCATAACCGGACAGCTGTGAGTTTATGGTCTCAATCTCTAGTTTCAAGTCTTCTTCAATACAGCATGATGTTCATTTAGTACATTATGGTCCATTTAGAGTCAAACAGACCATAAAGCAGGGGATGCTTTAGGGCGGGGCTACACAGTGATTGACAGGTCTCTAACAGAGACGTATACGCCGTCTCTACGTCGCTCCTCCTCAGTCCTCAGTTCACTGGTTGCAAAAAACAACAACATGGTGACGGACATAACTCAAGATGGCGAGGCACCAATGGGTGACGTCACCATGACTGCGTCCACTTCTCATTTACAGTCTGTGTTTTAAACACTATGTTTTTACTCCTGTCTCCTCCTCTCCGTCCGTCCAGGTGGGGAGGAGTGCTTCGAGGTGGACCGTCGCTCCGGCGACATCAGGACCACGGGACGACCTCTGACCCCCAGCAGGGAGTACCTGCTGCGGGTGCAGGCGACCGATGGGAGCGGCCGCAAAGGCTCGCCGGCCACGGTGGCCGTCCTGGCCGGCTACCGGCCGCCGCAGTTCACCAACGCCACCTACAGCCTGAACGTACCGGAGAACACGGCCGTCGGCCAACCGTGAGTCGCTTTGATTTATAACGTCACGACCAGCGACCAATGGTTGGAGGTGTTGGGGTGGTGTGGTGAGGAAGAACCAGGAAACGGGAGGTGGATGTGTCAGTCCAACAGTGTTAAAGATTAGTGTTGTTATTTAAGTCAAGTATACCTCACTCAAAGAAAACAAAAAAGGAAGACCAACACACCAACAGACAGGAAGTAGATGCTGTTTGTATATTTTGTGTTTTCAGAAAGAATCTGAAAACACAAAATATACTATAATTATTATTTTGATGAAATAATCCCATTGGTTTCTCAGCACTTTTTGTAGTATAGTATGTAGTCTACAGTACACCAAAGTATATGAAATGTCGCAGTATTTTACAGACTGTTAGTCATATTCTTAGTTTTTCTTATATTTCTTGTATGTATTTTGTGTAGAATTACTATAGATGACACTACCACTACCACTGGTATGGTTCTATAGAATAGTACCATAGTAATAGTACTACTTGTAGTATTATATCCAGTACATTCTTAGTGTTTTTTTTCTCAGCTCTCTGTGTGTTTGTGAACACAAGTGTCTGTTTGTGTCTTCGTCCTCCAAATTTACAGAAACATCATTTACATTCCACTGACTCAGACACTGAGTGTGGAAATGGCATCTGTGTGTCTGTGTGTGTGTGTGTGTGTGTGTGTGCGTGTGCATGCGTGTGCGTGTGTGTGCTTCCACAGCCAGCTCCTTGGCTTTGCATGTCATGTGATGCATGAAAAGATGAGCCCTGTAGAGCGAGACAAAAGAAGAAGAGGGAGAGGTGGCGGGGGAGAGGGGAAGAAGAAGAAGAATAAGGGAGGAGAGGGAGGAAGAGGAGAGGGAGCAAGAGGAGGAGGCGATGAGGCGAAGGACGGGGATGGATGGATGAAGAGGACCCAGATGTATGAGTGTGGCCTGAGGCGGAGAATCTGAAAGTGTGGCAAATTCAAATATTTATTAAAAGCGAGGTCTGGATAAACATGAAGGGGAGTGTGTGTGTGTGTGTGTGTGTGTGTGTGTGTGTGTGTGTGTGTGTGTGTGTGTGTGTGTGTGTGTGTGTGTGTGTGGATCCCTCAGGGGCTGCTGGCGCAAAGCACATTGTATTAATATCCAAGTATCCATGCCACCCTGTGAGCAGCGTGTGTGTGTGTGTGTGAGTGTGTGTGTGTGTGTGTGAGTTAGTGTAATTGATTAACCAGGTCATGTGATGGTTTGCGAGTGCACAATGATCCGTGGAGGCTGCAGACTTGTGGAGCTCACACAGCTCTTCTTCACTTCATGAGTCTGTTTGGAAGCAGGAATGTGGAGCTGCTCTCTGCTGACCTGGGGTCAGATCAGTCTCTGTGGACTCATCGGTACCGTCCTGATGGCCCATGATGAGCTTTAACTGGTCCAAATGAGCCTCATTAGAGGGTTTTTTCGGCATTTTGATTTCAAATATGTGATTTTACGTCTACTAGAAAATCAGCATTTCTGTGGCCAACGAGGCTTTAGACCCGTCATCACCTGGGGAGACGCTACAGTAACAAACTTTGTTTTTCATGCTCTTTAGAGACGTTTTCTTCCATAACACGTCTTCTTTCAGACTAGTAGAAAGAAAACATTTATTTTATTATTTTGTCTTGTTTGTTTCTCCTAAATTCACCAAAAGTTACCATTACATAATGCCTAATTTGCATATTTAAACATAACATTTAAAATAAACTTGTAATACAATAAATAGTTCATGTTTTGACCCTATTCACCTGTAGAGTCTTCACATTTATGTTCTGGAAATGAATGAAAATGAGATGATCCACTCTGTTAAATCTGAGTTCATGTGAAGAACTTCAGACACCAGGACAGACTCAGAGGTTTGGCTTCAGTCACTTTTAAAATCGCTCGCAGCCATACATTCTGCCGGAAGTCACCAGTTAACACGGTCACCCTTTAAACTGACACACTGAAATTCTGTTCAACTTGACTTTGTTGTTGGAATATCCAACGTAACATGTTACAACCAGACATTTTGATGCTGGTAACGGTTTCAGTTCAACGTTTAAAGCTTGATAACTGATGGTCGAGGCTAACAGCTGTTTCCCGTGTTGTCCCTGCAGCGTCTCAGTGGTCCAGGCCGTCTCCTTCCAGAAGAAGAGCTTGTCCTACATGCTGCTGGTGAATCCTGGGAACCTGTTCAGCATCAACCAGGAGAGCGGAGCGCTCAGCCTCACCAGGACGGTGGACTACGAGAGCGGACACAACCTCCACATGCTGCAGGTCCGAGCCTCCGAACCCGACACCGGCCTCAGTGGCGTGGCGGAGGTACAGTCACACAAACACAAACATATATGTACCGGTGTAGACAGGTTTAGCTGAGGAAGCAGAATTTCTTCTTCGTCAAGAATTTATAACTGCAGACTGGTGGGAAGTTATTTTAATCTCTAAACTATAGAGAGATGGAAAACTTGTTGCTAATAGGCTAACTATCAGAGAAATGTTGCTAATAGGCTAAACTATATGAGAGATGTTGCTAATAGAGAGATGACGAGATGGCCCACTGTTGGGCTTATTTTCTGTAACCACTGTAGCCTCAAGCTAACTAGCGGAAAAGCTGGCTGCTTAGCTAGCATGCCAATTCCGCCATGCTTTCCTGCAACACTGGTTACAGAAAATGATCCAAATATAACTTATCTGACGATAGCATTGTGCTTTCCTATGCTGTGACAAGCGTGTGCGGATGAAGCATTTTACTCATTTAGCGTTTGGCTAGTTATCCAGCTACCTTGCTTTCATGCTAACGTTACACTGGTTACAGAAAATGAGCCCGATCCACGGTCCAAGACTAGCTATAGCTAACTATCCAGCTCTGGAGATGGACAAGCTAGCTCGCTAACTAGCCAACCGTCCTCTCCGGAGCTTCCATCTGTAGTCTGCCGACGGCGTAGAGGTCGGCTAGTATAGTCCCATTGGTTAATGTTAAATATCTCAAGTAAACACTTGCGGTCGCAGAGACTGAGTAACTGTACATATTGAGAGACACTCGTATTTTCTTCAGCCATTTTATAAGAAACAAGCCAACAAAACACGCTAGCCAGCGTTAAACTAGCGTGTTTAGAGAATTATTCGGCCTCCATCTACGCTCCACCCACAAACCACCGGGGTCAGAAAGGTGAGCACAGTTTTGTGGAAGTGGAACCACGGCCTCCCATCCAATCATAAACAGAATAAATCCACATTAACAGGCGCACGACTCCTCACGCTGGCATTCCAACAAGAAAAAAATACTCATTAAATTTTCGAATGAAAGAAAGTGCTGGCGCTGAATGCTGGACGCTGTGATGCAACTGTTTCGTTTCACTGTTTATTCTGTGTGTTCATTATGCATGCGTGACACGCAAACACACGCAAACACACACACACACACGCAAACACACACGCGGCGGCGTTTGCCTCATTTCAACCGGCGTCCTGTGAAGCTCTCATGATGAAAACTCAGCAGATCAAAGCTGCGTTCAAACCCTCAATGCTCACATGTGATCAGTCTGTGATCAGCAGTTTGAGCTCTTTTGAGTGTGTTAGAGAGTTTCTAGCATTATGGGTGCAACACACACACACACACACACACACACACACACACACACACATGCACACGCTAAACATAAAGCTAAGTGCAGAAACCTGGCTGCTAAGTCTTAACTTCCATCCTCACAGCAAACACCAAAGACTTTACACAGCTGATCGCTACATCTGTTCACATTAACACTCACACACACACACACACACACACACACACACACACACACACATTATTACCTGCTCTCAGCGTCCAGATGGTTGGAACAGACAGAAAATAGCTGCTAAACTACCAGCGTCTCCCAAAGGCCTCTGCTGCTCTATAAGCTTGGCTGGCTAATTCACTCTAAAGGCCCCGCGTGTGCGTTTTTAGTGTGTGTGTGTGTGTGTGTGTGTGTGTTAGCCAGGTGTGTAGAACGCATCCTCCTCGTTACATCTCACTGTATCATCTGCAGTTTGTGTTGCCTGAAGCTTTTACAGACATTTCAAACGTGCTTCGTTCTCTCTATCGGTCATTTGCACTGCGCTCAATAAAACTAGAGAATTAATCTAAATAAAAACAGAACACAGGATCCAGCAAATCCAGACTTAAAGTCAGTTTTACATGAAAAAATATACAGTAAATTATTCAAAGTAATGTTCCATAAACGATTTAAAAAGAAGCAGCTGAAACAAAACAGAGATTGATTTAAAAATAAAGTAGTTTTGTTTGCTGCTTCTTTAAAATTGAATAAATAAATTCATATTTAGGGTCTAAAGTGACAACAACAAACCGTCTTCCTGCCGTCTCCACTAGAATCCTCTAAATATTCAGTCCGTGTTTTGCAGAAGCAGCCGAGCGTCTCCATCTCTTCAGCCTGCTGGTCCTTTTTTTACCAAACAGGTGGTGCGTCGAAGGTTCGGGGCTGCGTGGGAAATCTGAGCTCAGGCGGTCGGGTCGGTTAAATCCGGCTTTTTTTTAGTTTGAGCTCCAGTAGGTCGGGATAGTGGGAGGGTAAAGGAGAGGAAGAAATACCGAGGAAATGGGTTTCTCTCCTGGAGCAGGAGACGCTCGTCTTCATCGTGTTTGCACGAGTTATTTTATTTAAGAAAAACAACGAATACAGAAGCAAAACCTGTGAGGAGCAACGAGCAGTGAGAAGATATTACGACATTATTTTATCAGGTTGATCTGCTGAGAGAAGCCGAAGCTCTGCTGTGTGATGAAGACTTGTTATCGACAGGATGAAATCAAACGATCAATAAATACGAGTCTGATACACAAACAGTAACAGAGATGAATCCTGCAGGTCGTCGTTCACGTGACGGATGAAAACGACTGCACGCCAGAGTTCCTCCACTCCATCTACACCAGAGACAACGTACCTGAGAGCATCGCACCTGGAAGCTCTCTGCTGCAAGGTAACACACACACACACACACACACTCACACACACACACTCACGCACACACACACATTCAACAGTCTACGGACTAATGTGTTTATAAAATCCCTCTCCTCTTCCTCTTCTTCTTTTATTTTGTTCTTTCTCGTCTCTCTCCTCCTCCTCCTCTTCCTCTTCCTCCTCCTCAGTTCTGGCCCGTGACTGTGACTCCGGTGTGAACTCTGACATCTCTTACTTCGTCCACGGAGGAGACTTTGTCATCACATCGGGGGGCGTGGTCAGCGCCGCCCGTCGCCTTGACTACGAGCGACCCAATCACATCTACGAGTTCGTGGTGGTTGCCGTGGACGCGGGGACACCCCCCCGCACGGGCACGGCCTCCGTCCGCGTCCGAGTCGCTAATAGCAACGACGAGGCGCCCGTCTTCTCCCAGAGCGCGTAAGAGTTGTATTATTATTATTATTATTATTTATTATTATAATTATGTATTATTATTTATATTACTATTATTATTATTTATTATTATTATTTATTATTTATTATTATTTATTATTGTTATTACTATTATTATTATGAGTCTTTTTTCTTTCAGTTTCCTGTTTAACTTTTCATCACATTTTGTTTTAATTCAACTTTATGGAACGACAAACTCTCTCTCGCTCTCTCTCTCTGTTTATCTCTCTGTCTGTCTCTCTCTTTCTGTTTCTCTCTCTCTATCTCTCTCTCTCTGTCTCTCTCTCTCTCTCTATCTCTCTCTCTCTCTCTCTGTCGGTGTCTCACTCTCGCTCTTTCTCTCTGTCTGTCTGTCTGTGTCTCTCTCTCTCTCTGTCTCTCTCTCTCTCCTGTCTCTGTCGGTGTCTCTCGCCCACAGAGTTTGCTAATGAAGTTGTTTTTAATTCACAATCTATTTTTCTCCATCTGTTTTCTCTTCATCTTCACCTTCATCTCACATCTCTGTCTCCTTCACACCTTCTCACTTCCTCTTCACTTTGTCATGAAGTTCTTAACTTCTTCTTCCTTTCTCCTTCTCTACTTTTTTCTCTCTCTCCTTCTTTTCTTCTTTTGTCTTCCTTGTTCTCTCCTTCTCTTCCTCCCCTCTCTCTCTCTCTCTCTCTCTCTCTCTCTCTCTTTATTTCTCTTGTATTAACCTCTCTCTCTCTCCTCCTCTTCATCAGTTATAAGACCTTCCTCAGTGAGGATGCCGGTCCAGACACTCTCGTCGCCATCGTTCACGCCAACGACCCCGACGGAGACGCCGTCTCCTACGCCATCACCGGGGGAAACGAGGACAGCAACTTCCTGCTGGACAACCAGAAGGGTGAGAAAGACACACACACACTCACACACACACTCACACACACACTCACACACACACTCACTAACTGTTGTCATGTGTTTCTGGTTAAAACATTTAAACATGAGTGTGTGAGTGTGTGTGTGTGTTTGAAGATACACTTCATGTGCAGCAGCGTGATGTGCAGTCATGTTTTGCATGTTTATCTCTACGTGTGTGTGTGTGTGTGTGTGTGTCTGTCTCTAAGCCTCTCTGTCACCTTATTACCCAGCATGCATTATTCCACTGCTCTACCACACACACACACACACAAATAAATGCACAAACAGATATGTACATGAGCATTTGCACATAAATGATATATTAAGACTCTCTCTATCTCACGCACACTCACACACACACTCTCACACACACACACACACAGGCAGCAGATGGCCTTTGGCTTGCTCGGCTGTTCAGCTTTGTCACTTCAAAGCGTTGTGAAGTATTTCCATGTCGATGTGTTCGCTCCCTCCCAGCCCGCGTGTCTCTATTCATGTTGCGACCAAAGCTGCTTATTTGTTTGTTTGTTTGTTTGCTTGCTGCTCTGCTCTGTTATGTTAATGTGGAAGTGATTGTTAGCGCAGGAAAAAGACAAAAACCCTCTGACATTTGTTTCAGGCCAGAGATGGAGCGACGTGGCAGACGGAGCTGTAAACACCGACAGTGTGTTTCATGTTTGAACTCAACATGTTGTTTGTATTTATTGTTATTTTGGAAACTCAAGCTGGGAAACTCTCACACAATTAATCAACTCATCATTTCAATGGGAGGATGATTGATTGAGAGGCTTGTTTTTTAGCAAAAATGCCAGAAATTTCCAGCATCTTTTCCAACGTAATTTTTTTCCATAAAGAGGTTGATTTTTCTGAGCATCCGCACCGTGAATAAAGGCATCAACCAATCATGATGTTTAAAACGTAGACTACAGAATACAACAACCATAGACTGAATATAAGAAGTGGACGTAGTCATCGTGACGTCTCATTAGTTTGTGGACGGATGTTATGAAGCCTAAACTTTGGTGGTTGATCGTCACCATCTTAGGTTTTTGCAACCAGTGAACAGGAAGTGACCATATCTGGACTGAGGAGGAGTGACGTAGAGACGCCGTATACGTCTCTGGTAGAGACCTGTCAATCACCGTGTAGCCCCGCCCCTAAAGCATCCCCTGCTTTATGGTCTGTTTGACTCTAAATGGACCATAATGTACTAAATGAACATCATGCTGTATTGAAGAAGACTTGAAACTAGAGATTGAGACCATAAACTCATGTTTACAATGTTTACTGAGGTAATAAATCAAGAGAGAAGTAGAGTCATTTTCTCATAGACTTCTATACAACCAGAGGAGTCGCCCCCTGGTGGTCACTAGAGAGAATGCAGCTTTAACACATGAATAACTCCCAACCATCTATGGACGTTCAGAAACAGGGTCTAAATATCATCATCTTCATCAAACTTCTCTTGAATCCACTTCTGAACAAAGACAACGACAGACTGTCGAAGCAAAAAGTTCCTGTTTTTAAATGAAATAATATAAAAAGCTGAGTGAAAACCAAACTGAAGAGACGAAATAGAGCAGAAACATTCTGCAGTTTGACAGTTTGACTTTGAGGGACTCTGCCTAATCAGCAGCTCTTAGGTGTTTTCTTTCCTCGTTCCTCTTCGTCTTCTCTTTGCTGAAATACAAAGAAGAGTCTGTTTATGTTAAATGTCCTCTGGCATCAAGAAAACACATCAACTCTTCAGTGCCTGAGAACTTAAAAGTAATTTAACTCAAAGAAATGTTTGTATTTCAGAGAAACTGGAAGACATGAGCTTTACCTTCAAACAAAGTGCTTGTTTTAACACAGTCCGTGTGTGTGCGTGTGTGTGTGTGTGTGTTTTACAGGCATCATCAAGCTGCGGAGGAGCCCCCCTCCGAGGCTCAGGGGCCCGCGGTACGTTCTCAACATCACGGCCACGGACGACAACGCGTCCGGCGGTCCGTACCCGCTCAGCAGCTCCGCTCAGGTCGTCGTGGGAATCAACGACATCAACAACAACAAGCCGCTCTTCCAGGAGGTGACTGACGCTGACATGTCTGTGCTCTGATAGGACGGGGGGGGGGGGGGGGGGGGGTGGTATCGTTAGGGTTTTATCAATACTCTTATCGGTTAACTTAAAACTTAAACTTAAATACTTTTTGATTGTCTTCTTTATTTTACCTGCTAATGAGCTAATTAAGCAAATTAAGGTAAGTGCCCAACATACAACTCTTGGCAACTGGGTTGGATTTCATCCCCGAGGCCTATAAATGACATGACGTGTTGTGTTTGTGCTCTCAGTGTCAGAACTACAGTCTGAACGCCGTGGTTCTGGAGAACCATCCTCCAGGGACGTTTGTCCTGCGCGTCCAGGCCCACGACGCCGACATGGGGGTCAACGGAGAGGTCAAATACGGCATCATGCACAGAGACGGGGTGTCCTCCGGGTTTGACATCGATCCTGACACCGGTAGGCTCCATGACGCTGTATGAATACTGCTTTTTACAGCTCTTTTTAGTAGAGTTAACACCAGTACCTGTGTTTTGTCAGGCGTGATCACCACCACGGTGAGTTTCGACCGGGAGCTTCGGAGGGAGTGCACGCTGTCGGTGACGGCCACGGATCAGGCCGACGAGCCGCTGATCGGCATCTGTCAGATCACCGTCGTCATCGCAGACCAGAACGACAACGACCCCAAGTTTGAAAACAGCCGCTACCAGTGTGAGTATTCTCCTTAGTACTGCTAAGAGTACTGCTACTACTAGTGTGAGTATTCTCCTTAGTACTGCTAAGAGTACTGCTACTACTAGTGTGAGTATTCTCCTTCGTACTGCTAAGAGTACTGCTACTACTAGTGTGAGTATTCTCCTTCGTACTGCTAAGAGTACTGCTACTACTTATAATGCTACTAATACTGCCATTGCATTACTGCTACATGTACTGTGAGTACTACAGTTTAGATCCGGTCCATAGCAGTTTTCAGCCTCTCATCAGTTGCTTCTGAATGAGACAGTGACACTCTGAGGGTTTAAAGGGTTGAACGGTGTCTTCTCCTCTGGAGTAAACATCTGTCCTCGTGTACATCAGGAACACTGCTGTGTGTTTGGAGGTGAATTTTGTCCTCGTCGTCCGTCACTCTGCGTCGGTTTGTAATCCTGGAAAGCTCTTCAGACCTGATGAAATATCCTCCGCCGGCTCCCTCGGGTCCTCGTTTGTTTACTACGTGTGCAAATATGTGTTTTGATAAGCGTCGTGTCAGAAGTTCTCCTCGTCAGATTAGGGACTCGCACGGAGTCGCTCATTAACTATTTAACAGGCAGATTGAAATGTTTCTGGGACACGCATTCGTGTGTGTGTGTGTGTGTGTGTGTTGGGAGGCGGTGAGCTGGAAACCATCTGTTTAGCCCGCTTCTTGTTTATCTCGTGGTCTTTATCAACATACATATGAATCAATATTTTTGGAAAAGGGAAATTGGATTTAATTGACTTTTCTAAATTTCTAGATTTACTCTTTTGTCTGCTAATCCTACAAGTTCTATCAAAGCTTCATGTTTTAAAGCTGCATTCTCTCTAGTGTCCACCAGGGGGCGACTCCTCTGGTTGTATAGAAGTCTATGAGAAAATGACTCTACTTCTCTCTTGATTTAGTACCTCAGTAAACATTGTAAACATGAGTTTATGATCTCAATCTCTAGTTTCAAGTCTTCTTCAATACAGCATGATGTTCATTTCGTACATTATGGTCCATTTAGAGTCAAACAGACCATAAAGCAGGGGATGCTTTAGGGCGGGGCTACACGGTGATTGACAGGTCTCTACCAGAGACGTATACAGCATCTCTACGCCACTCCTCCTCAGTCCAGATATGGTCACTTCCTGTTCACTGGTTGTAAAAAAAACAAGGTGGCAAAACCAAACCAGAAAAAGTGTTTTTTGAATCATCCATTTGTTGGAGCTGCGTCTGCTCTTCCTGGTTGTTCCTCTCATTAGACTCGGCAGCAGCTGACGTGATTATTCAGTAGAAACGCATTCAGAGACCCACAAACGTCAGAGAAGAGGACATTATCATTGACATAATGCTTGAAATGCACTCCTACAGAAGGCAAAGCTCCGGCTCTGCTCGTTTGTTGTCCGATCAGCAGGATTGGAAGGTTATATTCATGAATTCATAAAAACGCATCTGTCAACGTTGCAGACTGAGACCCCCCAAAAACATGACAGAACGAGGTGACGCAGCTGCTGACGCGGCACAAAAACACGCTCACATTATGTATAATGAGATCTGCTTAGCGTCACAGAACGGGACGTTTCTAGTTCAGTAAATGTGCAGTAGTACAAGTAGTACAAGTAGTACTAGAAGTATTTCAATGAATCTCTTCTCCTCTCAGACTTCCTGCGGGAGGACACTCCGGTGGGAACTAGTTTCCTGCGAGCAGCGGCACACGACGACGACCAGGGGAGCAACGCGGCCATCGCCTACTCCCTGTCCAATCAGAGGCCGGCTTACCTGCACATCAACCCCAGTACCGGCTGGATCTACGTCAACTACCCCATCTCACAGGTCAGCAGATAGAGAGAGTGATGTCCACCTTATCACACAGGTAGACGTACACACACACACAAATAAGTCATATATTATATTATATATATATATGTGTGTACATGGAGGCAGAGAGCTGCAAACATGTTTGGTATGAACCCACTGAGGGAACATGTGTGTGTTCTTTTGGTTCTATGTCTGTGTGTGGTTGTGTTTCTCTGTATAATGTGTGTACAATTTTAGCTTATACACAGGTACACTTGTAGTTCTGGGATTTAATTCAATTCAATTAATAATAAATAATAAATAACATGATAATAAACAACATGAAAATAAATAAAATGATAATGAATGAATGTCCCCCAGACGTCCAGGATCAACCAGCAGATCGTGGCCTCAGACGGAGGTAACCGCAGCAGCTCGGTGGAGCTCAGCGTCATCATCACCAACGTCCACAACCAGCCGCCGCTGTGGGAGGAGCCTGAGTACTGGGTCACCGTGCCAGAGAACACCGCCAGGGACGCCAAGATAGTGGTGAGGGACTCAAACAGGCCACGCCCACTTTGATCTGATAGGTAGCTCGTAATCAATACAACATACATTGACAGGTGGAATCTCTTTCTCTCTCTGTTTCTCTCTGTCTCTATCTCTGTCCGTCTGTCTCTGTCTCTATCTTTCTCTGTCTATCTGTCTCTCTCTCTGTCTCTCTGTCTCTCTCTCTCTCTCTCTGTCTCTATCTCTATCTCTCTCTGTCTGTCTGTCTCTCTCTGTCTCTATCTCTGTCCGTCTGTCTCTGTCTCTCTCTGTCTATCTGTCTCTATCTCTCTCTGTCTGTCTGTCTCTCTCTCTCTCTCTCTGTCTCTATCTCTCTCTCTCTCTCTCTATCTCTATCTCTCTCTGTCTGTCTGTCTCTCTCTGTCTCTATCTCTGTCCGTCTGTCTCTGTCTCTCTCTGTCTCTCTGTCTCTATCTCTCTCTGTCTCTCTGTCTCTCTCTCTCTGTCTCTATCTCTATCTCTCTCTGTCTGTCTGTCTCTCTCTGTCTCTATCTCTGTCCGTCTGTCTCTGTCTCTCTCTGTCTCTCTGTCTCTATCTCTCTCTGTCTGTCTGTCTCTCTCTCTCTCTCTCTGTCTCTATCTCTCTCTGTCTGTCTGTCTCTCTCTCTCTCTCTCTGTCAGCACGTTTAGTTGAGCATTTCCAAGCGTTTTCTGCCGAGCAAACAACAAACCCGCCCCGAGTCTGTCTCACCTGAGACACACACACACACACACACACACTTCTTTTGATCCCTCCTTCCTAATTTGCTCTCTTTTCCTAAGCCGCTGGTTTAGAAGGTGGAGAAGGTTTTTTTTTCTCCCTCCAGCTGTTCGATTTCATGGAGGTTAGTCAGTTTTCAAACAGTTACAGGGCGTATGTGTGTGTGTGTGTCTCTGTGTGTACGTGTGTGTGTTTACCGGTGCTGTATTTAATCTGTCCTTTTCGACCCTGACTGATGATGATGGTAATGGTGATGATGGTGGAAGTGATGGTGGTGATGATGGTGGAGATGATGGTGATGATAGTGGTGATGATGATGGTGGTGGAGGTGACTGGTCGTTATTATTAAAATTACTTTGTATTGAAAACATGTCTGATTTATTACTTCTCAAAACTGACAAGTACAATGTCTCCTCCTTCCTCTCCTCCACTGTGTTAATTGCACTGAGGAGGAACACTTGTTTTAAATTTAGCAGCGTTAATAAGGTTTGTTAATTACATTGTTAACAAGTCGGAGGGAGGCGTGTGTGCGTGTGTGTGTGTGTGTGTGCGTGCGTGTGTTAAATCTCCACATCAATCCGCTGTAGTCATCTGCTTATGGAGAATTATGTTTTGATTTTCTCACCTCACGTTGAAGAACTCACTTCCTGCTCGGTGAAGTTTATTTTGATGATGAGTGGAAATTAACACTTTTGTAGAAGAAAACAAAAATGAATGCGCTGTCATTTGTAGAAACCCCACGAAATCAATTTGTGTGTAATCCATGTTCTCATGGACCAGGAAGTTTAAAGACTGGAAAGACCCAAACAGATGAGGAGGAGGAGTCAAACCACTGTTTGGTCCCCGTGTGACACGAGAAGTAAACGTAGATTTATTAGTCACGTAACTTCCGTGCTTAAGTTGTGTCACTTCCGTAGTTATTTTAGACCAAACCACAATATTTTCTAAACCTAACTAAGTAGTTTAGTCGTCTAAACCTAACTAAGTAGTTTAGTCGTCTCAACCAAACTAAGTAGTTTAGTCGTCTCAACCTAACTAAGTAGTTTAGTCGTCTCAACCTAACTAAGTAGTTTTGTTGTCTAAACCTAACTAAGTAGTTTAGTCGTCTCAACCTAACTAAGTAGTTTAGTCGTCTCAACCTAACTAAGTAGTTTTGTTGTCTAAACCTAACTAAGTAGTTTAGTCGTCTCAACCTAACTAAGTAGTTTTGTTGTCTCAACCTAACTAAGTAGTTTTGTTGTCTCAACCTAACTAAGTAGTTTAGTTGTCTCAACCTAACTAAGTAGTTTAGTTGTCTCAACCTAACTCAGTAGTTTAGTTGTCTAAACCTAACTAAGTAGTTTAGTTGTCTAAACCTAACTAAGTAGTTTAGGTGTCTAAACCTAACTAAGTAGTTTAGGTGTCTAAACCTAACTCAGTAGTTTAGGTGTCTAAACCTAACTCAGTAGTTTAGTTGTCTAAACCTAACTCAGTAGTTTAGTTGTCTAAACCTAACTAAGTAGTTTAGTCGTCTAAACCTAACTAAGTAGTTTAGTCGTCTCAACCTAACTAAGTAGTTTTGTTGTCTAAACCTAACTAAGTAGTTTAGTCGTCTCAACCTAACTAAGTAGTTTAGTCGTCTCAACCTAACTAAGTAGTTTTGTTGTCTCAACCTAACTAAGTAGTTTTGTTGTCTCAACCTAACTAAGTAGTTTAGTTGTCTCAACCTAACTAAGTAGTTTAGTTGTCTCAACCTAACTCAGTAGTTTAGTTGTCTAAACCTAACTAAGTAGTTTAGGTGTCTAAACCTAACTAAGTAGTTTAGTTGTCTAAACCTAACTAAGTAGTTTAGGTGTCTAAACCTAACTAAGTAGTTTAGGTGTCTAAACCTAACTCAGTAGTTTAGGTGTCTAAACCTAACTAAGTAGTTTAGGTGTCTAAACCTAACTCAGTAGTTTAGTTGTCTAAACCTAACTAAGTAGTTTAGTCGTCTCAACCTAACTAAGTAGTTTAGTCGTCTAAACCTAACTAAGTAGTTTAGTCGTCTAAACCTAACTAAGTAGTAGAAGATCTGCGGCTTCGCTGGTCACTGAAGTGAAAACCTTTGAGTTCGGAGAAGGCTGTGGAGACGGACTTTCAGTGGACCTTTACAGAAGTTCAGTCAAAGCGTCAGTGCTTGGCTCAGGCTGCAGACCCTGGACCGGGGATACCGTTAAGCGGTGGAAAGAGAAAACTTTGAGGAGCTCCTGAACCGAAACAACACGAGTTTGAAGACTCTGAGGAAACCTCACCAATATGCTAAAGTCTGGACATTGTTGGGACAAGTGTCTTCAATGTTACTCAGACTTTGGGGGTGCTGGTTCCTGTTTTTAGAAGAGGAAAAGAGGCTCCAAGAGATTGTCAAACCTTGCAGCAATGCTGATTCTGTCCTCGTTGTGGAGCAGTGGATCAGCTAGCAGTCTCACTGGAGGAGTCATGGGAGTCCGCCCTTCCGGTCTACGTGTGTTTTGTGGACTTGGAGCAGACTTACGATTGTGTTGGTTTGTGGACTGATGTTTTGAAACCTCGAGTTCGGCCATATGACCTTCGCCATCTTGTTTTTCTTTCTGGAGTGATAATATATCTGATCTGGTTTGGGAACGCCTCAGGATCCCCCAGGAGGAGGTACGGGAAACATCTGGATCACTTTGCTGCCACCGAGACCCAGAGAATGGATAGATGGATTGAACTCTGATGTTTGTTGTGTCCTTATATTCCCCTGTGTTGTAGTGTGTGTGTGTGTGTGTGTGTGTGTGTGTGTGTGTGTGTGTGTGTGTGTGTGTGTGTGTGTGACACTCTGAGTGGCTGGTAGAGAGATGAAAGTGAGGGGCGTTCTCTGGTCAACGGTGAGGGAGAGAGAGAGAAGGCTGAGAGGGTTTCAGTGTTTTTGAAGATGTGGACATCGTTTCTCACTCAGCGTCTGTCAGCGTGTCGCTGTGAGGAAACGTGTTTCAAGATATACACACGACAAAGAATGAGGAGGAAAATAGAGGGGGGGTGTTAATGTGACGAATAGTCCTGGACATTTAACAGAGATTGTATTTGAAAATCTGTCCCGGTGAAGTTACATGAATCAGTAGAATATTTGGGTTCAGTGGAAACCAAAATGCAGCAGAAAACACAATCCTTCCCTGGAGTTAAAAGCTCAAACACACACACACACACACACTCTGCAGCCGAGAGAACACGAGTCCTAAAAGCTCCTCTGCAGCTCAGGACAACACAAACACACACACAGACACACACACACACATCTTCTAGCAAATTCACACGTCAACAAAGCAGAAACTGAAACCCCTTTTTAGGTGTTGGATTTTTTTTTTCCCTCTCGACTTGCTTCTCTTCCATAGAAGGACCGGAGCGTTGGAACGCTGCATTCTTGGTAACACGGTTGTTTATCCCACCGTGTCATATTTTTCACTGAGTGTTATGGTTTATGGGTCTGGGAGACGTTAAGACCCGCCGAGACCGTTATGAAGACGAGCGGCCTGCTAACGTGACGTCATCGCGAACCGGTTCTTCTTCTGCTTCGTTCTTTGAAGGATTGTAATGAGATGTGTGTGTGTGTGTGTGCGTGTGTAGGATTAAAGATATAAACTTGAAGTCTAAGAGGAATGCACGGAGGGTCGAGGAGCTGCAGTTATTTTACACGAGCGGCCTCTATTCTCCACAACCAGTAATTAAAAGCTTTTAAAACGATGCTCCCTTAGTTTTTTGCTCATAATCGATCAGAGTCACGAGTATTGTTAAGGCCCGAGCAGCATCTGAAGGTATCAAATCATGAATATGTTCCTGTACCACATAGAGATACTATCTACTGTGAGTATTCTTATAATATATTCAGTTTTCGTCATTTCTGAAGTTGTATTTGGTGAGGAAAATGTTTAATGTGTCGCTATAAGTCGGAGAGATCTCATCGCCCCCCCCCCCACCCACACACACATATTAGTCCCTGTGTCACTTCCTGCTGACTTGCTTTTTCTCTGCTTCCTTAAAACACCGTGAACCTGGCCTCGTCTCTCTCTCTCTCTCTCTCCCCCCCCCCCATCAGACCATCAAGGCAACGTCCCCGCTCGGTGATCCCCGGGTGACCTACAACCTGGAGGAGGGTCAGGTGCCGGAGACCAACATGCCGGTTCGGTTCTACATCAAGCCGAACCGGGCGGACAGCTCGGCGTCCATCCTGGTGGCCGAGAACCTGGACTACGAGACCACGCGCTTCTTCACGCTCAGGGTTCGAGTCCAGAACGTCGCCGCCGTGCCGCTCGCGTCGTTCACCACCGTCTACGTCAACGTGACAGGTGAGATAGTGGGAGGAGTCTGTGCTCGACCACTTTTTAAGCTTAACACGTGAGAGGGGAGACGTTTCTTCAAAGGGTTGTTTGAGGGTAAACACAAATAAAACATATAAATGTCGTCAGAAATCTAGTTTGTTATTTCGGGAGGTTGATGGTTCTAACAAATCGCTTGCTGTTCGTTCCCCGTATGAAACCAGAAGTCAGCGTTGATTTGTTTGTCTCATAACTTACGCACTTCGGTAACGCCCTTCTGTAGTTATTCTAACTCAAACCACGACGAACTAAATACTTCACAAACTTTTCCCAACTAAGTTGTTTCCCGTGAAGATGTAATTCTATTTAGAAAATACTATTCACGTAACGTGCGGAAATTGACACGTTTTGTTGGCTTTAGCAGGAAAACAAATGAGGATTTACTTTTTGTAACGATCCATCGAGGATACGTTGAACCGGTGACAGTCAGACCTGATTGTACTCGTCTGAATATTAAATGATTTCATATCTAAACACAAGTCGAAATCAAAACACACACAAAAATAACAGTCGTATCGCCGGTCGTCTCTGGCGGCAGAAGAAACAGGCGGCGTGAGACTCACTTCAGCAGTGACTCATCAGTTCAGTCTGTAGGCGGCTGCAGAGAAAAAGCACTTCCTGACTTTGATTGGCTTTGAACAAACCCACATCGGACGCTGTAATTGGCTTAGCAGAGCTTGAAAGTGAGCTGACAAGCGGCTTTTGTGGACTCTTCACGGTGTTTTGGAGGATTATTCCTCACTAATAAGTTGGTTTTCATCAGTCCGACTTCACTCTCTTTCTCCGTCTGTTATGTGTTAACGTTTTAATCTTCTTCTATGGTGTGAATGTGGCATAAAAACCACAAACTTTCTTTGACCTCGATCTGCTTGTCTTTCTTGCGTTTCTTCTTCTTCTTCTTTGTCTTTTCTTTCCTCTTCTGTCAGTTTTTAATCCACTTTAATCAGCTTTTCATGGACGTGACAGACGGCATGTGTTCTGCTGCCAGATCCTGCAACAACAAAACAAACACAACAACAACAACAAAAAAGATAAATTTAGGAGTAAATGCTTCCTCCTCTTTTCTTTTCTCTCCGTCAGACGTGAACGACAACGTTCCTTTCTTCCTGTCGTCCACCTACGAGGCCACGGTGCCCGAAGGAGCCGAGATCGGCACGTCGGTGGCTCAGGTGTCGGCCACAGACCTGGACTCTGGTCTACACGGGATGGTGAGGGACACCTGAACATACCTGCTGATTATCTTCCTCCTCTTCTACTTCTTCTTCTTCAACGTTAGCCTCTTCCTTGTTCTCCAGGTCCACTATGTGATCCTGAAGGACGAGAGCGGGGACTCTCAGTTCTTCAGCATCGACTCGCGCAGCGGCGTCATCGTCACTCGAGCTTCTTTCGACCGCGAGCAGAAGGCCTCCTACCTGATCGAGGTCCAGTCCCAGGACAGCTCCGAGTCGGCCAGACCGGGCCAACAGGGACAACCCAACACCGGTAACACTCACTCACTCTCTCATCGTACTGCTGCCAGTTCAGATGATGAATGAGATCCACTGGAAAAGGTTCATAGTGGGGACTCGAGAGCTGAAGAATCAAAACATTTATCAACATTTTGCATTTTAAAAAGTGAAAGGACTTTTTGTTTTGTGACGGTTTCGGTTACTTATTTTAGCCTAATATTGAAACATCTGCAGGAAGCTTTAAGTTGTACTCAGCACTGCTGTATTGTGTGTTGAATGAATACAACCCACAACTAATCCCCCTAATCCCCCCCCTCGTCTAGAAACAATAGGCGGTTAGGAGTCGACACACTTCATTCAAACAAGCAGCGCTGTATGCAGCCAATCAACTCGAAACCATTGTGTAAGAACATCATTCAGTTCAGCCAAAAACTAAATTAAACTCGCCAAACTGCCGTTAGCTGTTAGCCGTTAGCCAAACACACCATATGTTCTGTTAGCTGAAACAAATCAGACCACAGAAGAAGAGAGCTGCTTCATGATGATGATGACGATGATGATGATGATGATGTTCATGATGTCCGTCTCTCAGACACGGCGTACGTCAGGATCTTCGTCACCGACGTCAACGACAACGCCCCGGCGTTCGCCCGGCCGGCGTACGAGGTGAGCGTTGAGGAAGACGAGGAGGTCGGCTTCGTCCTCATCACCGTCACCGCCAACGACGAGGACGAAGGTGAGCTGAGTCTTCTGTCTGCCTCTCCTCCTTCTCTCCAGCTCGTTTCCTCTGTTCTATTCATCCCTCATTCCCTTTCTTCTTCCCTCCGCTCCTCCTCTCCTCACCCTCTCCTCACCTATCACCCACTTCTTCATTTCTCTCCCCCTCCTCATCTTCCTCTCCCCTCCATCCTCTCCTCTTCCTCTTCTCACCTCTCCTCCTCCTCCTCCTCTTATTCACTCCTGTCCCCTTCTTCCTCCTTCCTCCTCTCCTCCACCCTCGTCTCTCCCCCTCTATCCTCTCTTCCAACCTCCTCTCATCTTCCTGTCTCTTTTCCTCCTTCTCCACCCTCTCATGTCCCATCCTCCTCTCTCCTCTTCCTCTCGCCTCTCCTCTCCTCTCTCCTCCTCCCTTGCTGTCACAGCTCGTTAGTGGCTGCTGTTGCTCCCTTGAGGTCGACTCTGTTGATGTTTGTCTCTTTGTTTGTCTTCGTCCCTCATTCCTCCTCTTCCTCCTCCTCCTCTTCCTCCTCCTCCGCTCCAACCAATAAGCAGCAGGAGGCAAAAAATGAATAAATGTGAGAACAACAAAACAAGCGCCTCTCTTTCCTCTCCGTCTCTCTTAATGACGGCTGCCGGCATCTCCTCGGAGCCTCGGGGGGGTTTTCTTCTCTGTGAGCGAAGACGAGTGACGTCTCATTATTTACTTTATTTAGTTGTGAATCTTTAACCTTTATTCGTCCTGTTTTCGTGCTCCAGACTCTTGATTCTCCATCTCTCTCTCGTCTCGTTTTCTACAAACTTTTTATTTCGTGGTTTCGATCAGATTTCTAAGAATGCAGCCGTTTACCGTTCGTGTTAAAAATAGGAACATGTGAGGTTGTGTGACTCGGTTGTGTGGGCTGGTGGGAGGAGAGTCAAAGAGTTTAAGAATGTCTTTAATGAGTCTCAGACGCCTTACATGACTCATGACGATCATGTGATTTATGATAATAGGTCCGTTTGGAGATGCACAATGCATGCTGGGTAGATTTGTGTCCGACTTGATCTGATGTCGTGAACACGTGGTCAACGACGACCTCACGAGAGCTGATGGGAAACGCCTGGCTGGCAAAAATGTGCCTCTTGTCTGTTGTGAACACTTGATGATGTCATTACGTCACATTACGGGCAGATTTTAGCACGACATCGCCTTCTGCCCTCTGATCATGAATGTTAGCATAAATTACAAATAATCCGTGTTGTGTTGAGGAATATTTTATTCGTGTTTCTACATTCATAATTATTATTTTTTTAAAGTAAGTTGTGTGTTTATTTGTTCAAATTTGATGATGTCCGATTTTTGTGTCCGATTCCAATACTTTTAATCAATTGCTTTTATAACCTTTTAGCTTATTGATTGATTTGATTGATTGATTTGATAGTGCAGGCACTGGGGAAATATTTCAAAGGGTTAAATAAAATACACTAAAGCTGTTGCACTTAGTCGGGAGTGAGTTTGTTCTTTTGATGAAAATGATTAACAGATTGGATTATTGTTCAAAACTATTGTTCTGTCTCTGAAGTGTGACGTTAACATGGTTACAGTCTCTCAACACGACTAATTCAATGATGCCGATGCTCTTTGATCTTTTTTTGTGATGAAACACAAACAGTCTTCAAATAGCTGATGTAGTCCGACCAACATTTGGAGTCTCAGAGCTTTAAAACATAGGCTTTGTTTTTAGATTTTTTTATTGTATTTCCAGCTATTTTTATCCTCATTTTGTCTGTGTGTTTGTTTGTTTGTGTGTTTGTTTGTTTGTGTGTTTGTTTGTGTGTCTGAGGAGCAGTTGTGGATGGAAGTGTCTACATTTAGTGTTTATTCCCGTCAGACTTGACACCGAACGTGGGATTAAGAAATGCAAAGACAGCAAACTGCTGCTGATTCCCTCCCAAACGTAGACGCTTTATCCCCCGTTCGTGTCTCGTCAGGGACTCCCCGTGGTAATTATCAAGCACCCCTCGACCCCAAACCACTGGGGGGGTCCAAAGAAGGAGACGGAGAACCAGTCATTTTAGCTCAAACCCCCCCCCCCCCCTTCCTACCAGGCAGGTAGGTGGGGGATTAACTAAAACTGAGACCTGATCCCTGCTGAGTCAGCACTCACTCTGTTTGTGAAGAAATGCATCTCTTCCTCTGGTTGAGTCTCCACTGGTTTAACTGGTTTAGCATTAAATGAAGCCTGAACATTGTAAAGAGAAGTCAAACACTAAATAAGCTTCTGAACCTCTAACGCAGTGGTGCAGATTTTGTTCTTCTAATTTATCTTGCGATACATAAATGTCATTGGGTGCATTTAGTTGCAATATGTCCTTTGTGCTTTGTTGGGTGCATGAAAAGAGGAAAATGTATATCGACATTATTGGCCCTCAATAATTGTGAAAAAACGTCACAATAATTATTTTTCAGCTCAGTTTGTTTCGATGCAGGATTATGGAAAATCTCCATTACATTTGGAGCGGTTATGAATTATTTTTCACTTTCGTTCACTTCAGTAGTTATTTTAACCCCAACAACGATCTTTTCCGAAACCTAACTAAGTAGTTTAGTTGTCTGAACCTAACTACGTAGTTTAGTTGTCTGAACCTAACTACGTAGTTTAGTTGTCTGAACCTAACTACGTAGTTTAGTTGTCTCAACCTAACTAAGTAGTTTAGTTGTCTGAACCTAAGTCATTTTGTTGTCTCAACCTAACTAAGTAGTTTTGATGTTTTTGATAAGAAAACGCACACAAAAATGAGAAGTAACTGTGTGTAAAATATCATCCGAACCGTTGCATGAGGATAAGTTGGGATATCTATATATGTAGGTGTATATAAAGGTGTTTATATAGGTCTATATATGTTTACTGTATAGTGTTGGTTTGTCTGAAGGTGAAAGAAACTATTGACAGAGTTAAAGCTCCAATCTGAGGTTTGATGAGCTGTAAACTAAACTGAAGGTTTTATCCTCCGACTGCAGCTGTGTGTGTGTGTGTGTGAGTGTGTGAGCGTGTGAGTGTGTGAGCGTGTGTGTGTGTTGATGTTGACAGGTGTCCGACATAAACTGGAGGTCAGACGAACACAATTACAGGAGAACCACACACACACACACACATACACACATGTATGTGTGGGGGGGGGGGTTTAGTCCTAAAGCTGATTAGGCGCAGCAGCTTTTGTCTTTTTCTGGATCCCGTTTGGTCCTCCGAGTGGAAAATTTGCCGAACTAAGTGTGTCTGGTAATGAGATCAAGAGGCGTTTTTATAATTCCGCTGAGTTTGGTGTTTCAGTTTAGTGTCGCCGCGGGGTTTAGTGAGCGCACACACACACACACACACTGCTGCAGTGAGACTGAGTGATAATGAGGGTGAGTTTTTTTAGGTGATGTTTCTGTGCAGACAGAAGACAATGAAAGTTTTTTTTCCAAATAACTGATCCTGTTAAATCTTTGCTCACCAAGTCCGTATTTTATCCTTTAAAATTGTCACACGTTTAAAAATAAATACGACCGGCCGGCTCTTCGTCATACGAATGACGCAACAGTTTGTAAATCATTTAGCTTAACTAACACGTGAGAGCGACGGGTCAAAGGCACACCGGACTTTCAACCCAACGTCTTCTTCTTGTTATTACGTTAGTAACGTTTGTGACGTGTTTTTCCCTGATGTTTTGTTGACATACTTATTTACCTTAGTTAATGTTGTTACGTCATCTATACATCATGTGGGATGGGAAGGATTCGCATGTTCAGAACTACACAATCTTATAATTTATAGATAATTATTCCGACAGAATACATCGGACTTTGAGATTCACTGCTTTACAAGATGTGACACATTCATGTATTATTTAGTCTGAGTATGTCAGAGGGTTCAGAAACATCTGAAGAGTGGAGCCAAAGCTTCATATGTTAAAGCTGCATTCTCTCTAGTGTCCACCAGGGGGCGACTCCTCTGGTTGTATAGAAGTCTATGAGAAAATGACTCTACTTCTCTCTTGATTTATTACCTCAGTAAACATTGTAAACATGAGTTTATGGTCTCAATCTCTAGTTTCAAGTCTTCTTCAATACAGCATGATGTTCATTTAGTACATTATGGTCCATTTAGAGTCAAACAGACCATAAAGCAGGGGATGCTTTAGGGCGGGGCTACACAGTGATTGACAGGTCTCTACCAGAGACGTATACGGCGTCTCTACGTCGCTCCTCCTCAGTCCAGATATGGTCACTAACGTTTATCGGTTGCAAAAAACAACAACATGGCAACGACCAAAATGCCGAACTCTAGGCTTCAAAATATCAGTCCACAAACCAATGACATCATGACGATTACATCCACTTCTTAATTACAGTCTGTGTGTGAAACGTCTGGAAGTCATGTAGGACGTTTCCATGAGCTCCTCTTCACCTTCAAAATGCGTAAATCTTCCTTCAGCACTCAGTTGTTTTGTGAGGAACTCTGAAGGAAGTCAAAGGTACAAAGATGAGTCATCTGAGGTCACAACATGTGATATATTTTGGGGCCTCCTGCTAGGTTTCGAATTAAATCAGCCCTATCCCCCTGTGTGTGTGTGTGTGTGTGTGTGTGTGTGTGTGTGTGTGTGTGTGTGTGTGTGTGTGTGTGTGTGTGTGTGTGTGAGGAGGGCAGCACCATATGGTCTGATCATTAGGGAAGCTGCCGGAGGCACAAAACCGCTGGAGCTGCTCCTCTCACACACATTTACACACACACACACACTCGGAGTGTCACGACGCATCGTGCTCAGAGGGCGGTGACGGACCGGTGCACTTAAGCTTCACACACACACACACACTCTCCCTCTCCGGTGTGGTAATGAAGGTCCTCCATGTCTCTACAGATGGTGTTTGTCTCCTAAAGTCTCCTTGGTGCCGGTAAAGAGAGAGCAGCAGGCCGGACCCTGACAGACCTGCCTCTGGGCTCTAAACATGTGTGTGTGTGTGTGTAGGTGTGTTTGTGTATTTTACATTAATTTACTCCATCAGGAGAGAAGAGCAGAGGAGATGAGGGAGTCAGGGTCAGAGGAAAGACGAGTTTAGGAGCAAGGAGAGAGGAAATGAAGAGAGAGGAAAAGGCCAGAAGAGGAGCAGAAAGGAGGAGGGAAGGACACAAGGAAAGGAGGAATGAAAGAGTTCAAGAGACAATTTGACAAAAGAGGTATAAAGGATAGAAGGAAGAAAAAGGAAATTTCAAGTTTTGGGGGGAGATGTGAGGAGTGTGAAGAGGAAGGAAGCATAATAGGATAGAAAGGAGGAAGCAAGGGGATGAGGCAGGATAGGAGGAGTCAAGGTTCGAGGAAAGATGAGTCTAGGGGACGAGAGGAAAGAAATGAAAGAGGAGAGGAGATGAGGGAGGATAGGAGGAGATACGGCTCTTTTGCAAGGACGGCGAGGAAAAGACGAGTGTGTGTGTGTGTGTGTGTGTGTGTGTGTGTAACAGAGAGGAAGTCATCTAATGAGCCCCACTGTGAGAGAGACGCCTGTTTTCCTCCCAAATATTTAATATCTACTGCTGCTGTCCACACGGGTCATCGTGTGTGTGTGTGTGTGTGTGTGTGTGTGTGTGTGTGTGTGTGTGTGTGTGTATCCACTGCCAATCAAACACTTGTTTTGGGGGGTTTTCCCCGCATGGAAATCTGCTCCAATATCACTCAAAAAGTTTATTTTCACAATAAGAGCTCCTGTCGGCTCAACGTGTTCTGGGGTCTTTGTTTAAAATGCATGAGGTCATAAAGGATCATAAAGGAAGTTGTGTGTGTTGGATCGTGTCAGCCGTGATGTTATCGCCCATATAAAACATCCACAAACCACTCACATTGACCTGATCTCCACTTCCTCCCCTCCAGGTGCCAACGCCAAGCTGCGCTACCAGATCACCTCCGGTAACACCATGGGCGCCTTCGACGTGGAGCCCGAGGTGGGCACCGTCTTCGTGGCCCAGCCGCTGGACTACGAGACGGAGCAGCGCTACGAGCTCCGGCTGGTCGCCTCCGACGGGAAGTGGGAGAACGAGACGCTGGTGGTGGTTCAGGTGGTCAACCGCAACGACGAGGCACCCGTCTTCAGCCAGACCGAGTACCACGCCGCCGTGACCGAGGAGCTCACCCAGCTGCCCGTCGTCATGCTGGAGGTCAGTCATCAAACACAGGGTTTTGGTTTTTGCATGTTTTTTTTGGTTAAGCTTGTCCTGTTGAAAATGTAAACATGTGAGAGCAGCACCTCCACCATGACGGTTTAACACAGACTCGTCTAATAGTGTCGGTCACGCCTTCAAACATGGCGGTGAATTCTCCCCGAGGCCTCACCTCAGATAACGTGTCCTCAAACTAACACATCACACGTGTGTTTCAACACAATGTCACATTTAACATGGAACCAGGAACCTGGAAAGTCAAGACGACCTCCTCCTCCTTCTTCTTTCTTCTTTCTTCTTCTTTGTTCCTCTTTCTTCTTCTTCTTCTTCTTCTTCTTTCTCCGGTTTAACTGATTGGAAACTATTGAACAGATGAAATCTAAGACTTTTTTTTGAGTCTCAGTCATACTTTTTACAATTTAGTTCAGGTTGAAAGTTCAACTTTAGACGAGATGTTGGTGTGTTTCTGTGGTTGGATGAGTTCTATTTATCTATTTATTTTGAATTGATGACGTGACAGTGATCTGTCCTGCATCAATAAAAGGAATTTAAAAATCCAAATCAAATCAAATCAAATCTCTTCTTCTTCTTCTTCGTCACACCTCTCTCAGGTAATTCACAGTAATGTGCAGTGTGCCTTCGAGCTGAATCAGATCAGAGAGGTGGAAGTGCGTCGGGGGAGGGGGGGGAGTAATACCCCGTCAAGAGAGGCGGGTGTCACATGACCCCCCCCCCCCCCATTCGAATGCTGGAATTGATTTGATGTGCACTCGGTTTCCTCTCCACAGTTGCTTTTTTTTAGCTCCGTGTGTTAATACAATTCAGCAGATAGCGAAAGGAAGGGGGGGGGGGGGAATCCAATTTGAAAAGAATATTTTTTGTGACTTCACCTCCTGTTGTGGCGCCGCGACGGCTCATCTTCCATATTGTCTACCTGCATCACGGTGTCAGGGAGGCAACAAGGGGGGAGGTGGCGGGGGAGTCGGGGGGGGGACTTCAAAGGCTTCTGTAAACAAACTCTCCGGTGAGAAAAAGAAGGAGAAGAAGAAAAACTAAAAGTGGACTTTTTTTTCTCTGCTCTTGCTGGTTGTCTATTAACTTTTAATTGCATTGTGTGTCGCGGTGACAGATGTGGAGACGTCCCCTCGTTCAGAGAGATAACTAAAGGTTCATTAAGCAAACAGGACACAAAGCAACTGAGAAATGTTTATTCCTGTCTTGGGGGGGGGGCAGTGGCTGCAATCAGCTTCCTGCCTCGCGTCCTATTTCCTAGGCTTGACATTTGTACATAATGGAAAAAAAGCAATTCAACCGTTTTTTGATAAGAACAGAAAATCAAGCACACAAAAAAAAGTGGGCTTTAAAGTGAGAGAATGTTATTTAATTTAAGTGAAAAGTCGATGTCGCTGCTTTTGACCGGCTCGCCAGAATAAAATGTGACGGTCAGCGACCGTACAATGAAATCCATTTTATTACCGAGATTGTGCTGCTGTGTTTTGTGGTTAATTGTCTTTGTTTTTTTAACACATTGGTTCTTTCTAAAGTTAAAAAAGTCTTTCAATGTTTAATAGTTTTGAAAAGGAGAATAGTTCGGTAGCTTTTCATTCACAAAAAGCAGGTAAGTACATTAAGTTATAAATATAGCTTTGGAGATTAGAAACATAAAAGTATAGAAAACGTTTTGATAAATGCTTAAAGCCTAAATTATACTTTACTTTAAGGACCTTTCTAATTTTCTTCGATCCGGCCCTTAAAGGTGCTAAATATCTAATTGCCTCCACACAGCTCTCCACATGGCGTTGGTTGAGCAGCTAACGGTGCTAATGGCGCTAACAGCGCAAATAAAGGCAACAGCGCTGACGGAGCTAACAGTGTCAACCTGTTCCGAGACAACGGCGTCTGACAGCAGTGCAGTACATTATTCCACTATATCTTTACTAGTGCTGGGCAAGTTAATGCGTTATTATCGCGTTAACGCATTCATTAATTAACGCCGACAATTATATTATCGCGCGTTAACGCAGTTTTTTATTTATTTATTATTAAAACCTCTTGTACACGAGAGCCACCTTTAAAGGGGGCTAGAGGGGGGCGGGGGGGTGGTGTACATGTGTACAATTCACTTTTGCGAAAGGAATAAAATAATAAAAAAATAAATAAATAATACCTGTGAAACAAAGAGATTCTGGGCGAAACAACCATGGGAGCCATTTTACACACTGCAAAACACAATTATACATGAACTAAGATCATATCTGGAAGATATCTAGAAGATTTGCCACAATTTTGGCCAAAAATCGACGAACTGTGCTCTTTGTATGATCTCTCATCACGAAGCACGGATCGCACATGGCGGATGAGCACATCTAGCAGGCTCGTGATTCGACCCGGAAACGAGCAGCGGCGTGGAAATTACTCTCTTTCAAACCGTTCAAAGGTTATGGGTATACATGCCAACATCAGCCACTGGTCACGAGAAAATAAATTGGGTAAAAAAACTTACGTTTTGACGGTTTTGGCGATGTAAAACGGATTTATTCCAACGGATTTCGGCGCTCATGTGTCCTCCATCCTGTGCTGCATGACTGTGACTGGTATCAATGCGCGGGCGGAATGAATGGCAAAATGGCAGCCGATTCTGTGAGGTGGACCAATCCATGTAGAGAGGGGGGTTTGCCCTGCATTTTGCGATTTTTAGTCAGTAAAGAGACAAGGATATTCTCAAACACCCCCGCATGGCTCCCGTTGGACTATCCCACATCTAAAATGGTCTCACACTTGTAAATCGGCCGATCACAGGCCTTACTAGTGTCACATACACACATTATGAGCCAGTTATTGTTATGAATGACAGATATGACACATCATAACTGCTCAACATTATTGAAAATGGTGTCAAACTGCTTTATTAGGATTATTGAACACTCTTAAGATAAGACAAGTGAATATATAGTTAATATTTAGTTATATAGTATATACAATTAGAATACGGCAATGCAACTGCTGCTTCCAAAAATGAGAATTTTGCATGCCTTTGCTTGGTTTATGCTGGCCTGCTTCACTCAATCGAAGTCAAATCAGTTTTAGAGACTGTAAAACCTGTTGTGCTATGACTGTGGCTATGCCATTAACATTTTTAGGCCTTATTTCAAGTAATATTTTAGACACAAGTGCTTTTTTTCAGGCGAACCTGAAACTTTTTCAATTTGAGCTGTGCCATATGTGTATTTGTTATTAACCAGTAACATATACACAATATTTACACATATCAGCACATCTGACTAGTGTTACCTGTATTATACAATAAAACAATTATTAAAATAGACCTTGTAGTTGCAGAAATACACTCTCTTTAGTATGAGTATGCAATTTTCGAGCAGAGACCTAAAAATAGGGCCAGTGTTCAAGAGGTTTTAAGCCACATTTTTAACACAAGAACCAGGCAGCAAGCAGTGAACAGCTGTGTTCGTGTGGCGTCACTTCCTTCTCCCCCCCGGGTCCGGAACCCCTCCTAGTCACGTCCTTCACTCTTGTCTCACAAACACACACGCACACACACACACACGAGCGCGATCGTCTCGTTACAGATCAAACGTGACTGTTGTGAAGTGGAGCTTCTCGTGAGGACCAAGACACGTCTTGTTTGAACGCAACACTTTACTGTCTGAACTGCAGTGTTACAGTGTTACAGTGAACACAACGCGCTCTTGCACCCGACATGTGGTTTTATACGTATCATCATTGTTAGCGTCAAGAACACGTACCTTCTACTTCCTGTGTCTTCAAAGTAAAAGCATTTCCGTTTCCATGCTCTTCACAATAAAAGTAAGTCATGCAATCAAACAATTTACAACAGTGACAATGTTAAAATACATATTGTCGAGTTTTTAAAGTGTTTTGTTTGTAATATGTATAATAAGCATCATTTAGTTATCACTACTGAGAATTTAACAAACATAAAAACATGACGTTGATATATTTGCAGTTTTCAAGGTGTATATTTCAAATAGCATCTCTTACACACATGAAGATAAAGTTATGAACACCGGCTGAATATCTATCAGAATCAGAACTATTATAACTGCTGCTGTGAAAAGGGAATACTGCTGCTAACAATAACCTGATGTGTTTAAAGTGTTTGCAAACCAAATGTTATTGCCCTTTTGTTCATATAGCAGTACTTTTAAAATAAAAGTGCACAATACACTACTTTTGAATTCATTATTGAATTTTGCCATAACAATGCGATTAATCTCGATTAATCGCAAAAAATCCACTAATAGCACTAATCTTTACATAAACAATAGTTTGGTGATATTTTATTAGCACCTTAAAGAGTTCCTCAATAGAGAACAAAAGTGTCTTCACTTAACTTGGTTGTAAAGGTAAACAATTCTGATGAGCTTTAAAGTCTCAGTCTGCTTCAGATAAACTAGTTCGCTCCGCCACACCAAAAGGAGGATCACTAAAATCATAATTATTTGTCACTTGCAATTGCCACCAAAAATGTTTTTCAAAAGCTCACTAATGCCCAGTTTTCATTATTCAAACTGAAGGCATTTATTCAAAAATACAAATATTCAGTGCAAGAGATGACACAGCCAGCCAGAGACACAACCGGTTACACAAAGCGAGTCTGTCTTCACGTCTGTTTGTGGACCTAAATGGACAAATTCTGATCCGGTGCCTTTGTGGGAACCTGGATTGTGGTGTGGTTGGATGGGTATTTCACACACTGGCTCTTCTTCTTCTGGCTCCTGGAGATTTACAAAAATTGGGCGCCCAAAATGCTGTTGGACAATCCAACCAGACCTCTAATTGGTTAACTGGGTTCATGTGGTGAAAGAAATCAGAGACTCATGTATTTCTTGTCTGTCCTTTGCAGGTGTCGGCCACAGACCCGGACCAGGAGGCCGACCAGACCGCCCTCCGCTACTCCCTTCACGGCCAGGGCGCCGGTGGCGAGTTCACCATTGACGAACGCACTGGAAGAATCTACGCCCAACGGCGCCTGGACCGCGAGGAGCGCCCGGCCTGGAGATTCCTCGTCCTCGCCACAGACGAGGGCGGGGCGGGACTCACGGGATTTGCCGACGTGCTGCTGGAGGTCACGGACGTCAACGACAACGCGCCCTTCTTCCCGTGCCCGGCGCTGGAAGTAGAAGGATGCTTCCTCGGCCAGGTGCCTGAAAACTCCCCCGCCGACACCTCCGTCATGGAGATGCGCGCCATGGACCTGGACGACCCCAACGAGGGCAAGAACGCCGCGCTGACCTACAGCATCATCAAGAACATCCGCAACGAGATCAACCTCAACCTGTTCTCCATCAACGCCAGCACGGGGACCATCTACACGGTGCTGCGTTCGCTGGACCGGGAGGTGGAAGAGCGGTATCTGGTCGTGGTGGAGGCCAGGGATGGAGGGGGTCTGGCGGGAACAGGGACAGCCACCATCACGGTTTCGGACGTCAACGATCACCCACCCGTCTTCACTCAGAGGCTCTACACCACTCAGGTGAGTCCCACGAGGCGAGGCGAGCTTTCGCACCTCAATGTAAAGACGCGAATGGACGCGAGTTGAGGCAAATTTGCACCGGGTGGCACGAATGAGACATTTACATGAAATTCACCTCATTCGAGTTCAAATATTTTAGCAGGAAGCTGTGTCATTAAAGCTCTGAGATGAAAGATATTTGCTTGTCGTCTTGTGGAGACAACTAACAAAACATGAATTCAGACTTTTTACAAATCCCCATCATTATGTAGTTATTTCGGCGTCCCTTTTTATCCGTTTATTGCAATTAAATTACAGCAAAATAGTTTATTTTGGGTTCATTCATCTGAAGTAAACCAGCCGACGTGGTGTTTGGTGTGAGCTGAGTATTACCATAACAGGAAAGTATAAAAAGTCATCATCTCGACTTCCTTGTCTCGTGTTCAGGTAACAGAGGACCTGGAGGTGAACAGCGAGGTTCTCGTAGTTTCGGCCACGGACGGAGACGAGGGAGAGAACGCCGTGGTGACCTTCAGCATCGTCGGTGGCGACGAGGACAGGAAGTTCTTCGTGGAGACGGACAAAGTGAACCGCCGCGGCGTGATAAAGCTCAAGAAAAAGGTCGACTTCGAGAAGCCCCGCGAGAGGACTTTCAATCTGACGCTGAAGGCCGAGGACGCCGATTTCTTCAGCCTGGCCCACTGTCTCGTTCAGGTGGAGGACGCCAACGACCACGCGCCCGTGTTTCTACCGCAGTTCTACGAGTCCCCGGCCATGTCTGAAGACGTACCTGTGGGGACGATCGTAGCTCAGGTTACGGCGTCGGATCTGGACTCGGCCCAGAACGGACGCTTTTCTTACAGCATTTCAAAGGAGTCGGACCCCTACAGTCAGTTTCTGGTGGACCAGTCCGGTTGGGTGGTGGTGGCCGACTCCCTCGACAGGGAGAAAATCTCGCAGCACCGGATCATGGTCCTCGCCACGGACGCCGGGAGCCCGCCCATGACCGGCACCGCCATCGTCATGATAGCCGTGCTGGACATTAACGACAACGGGCCGGAGTTCGAGGTCCCCTACAGGCCCGTCGTTTGGGAGAACGCGGCGGCGCCCCAGGCGGTTCGAATGAACGACACCTCCTTACTCCTCCACGCCACCGACCGGGACACCTCCACCAACGGCGGGCCGTTCTCCATCCGTCTCCTCGCACTCACCTCGGACGCCACCAACTTCAATCTGACGGACTTTCGGAATGGCAGCGCGGCCGTCACCGCCCTCCAGACGTTCGACCGCGAGCGGCAGAAGGAGTACCGCCTCCCGATTCTCATGATTGACAGTGGCTCTCCTCCGATGAGCTCCACCGGCACGCTGACGGTCGTCATCGGGGACAGGAACGACCACCCTCACTCCCCGGGACACACTAACTTCATCGTCTACAGTTATGAGGGTATGTTTTTATGTTGTGTTACTTTGGGTCTGTGTAGGGATTCTACATGAAACCATATAACTTGAGCTCTGCATTGGTGGCCGATCAGTTCATTGCTCTGTGAGATAATTCTCCCTGCAGAAACTGGACAACACTACAAAATAAGAGTTTCTTAACCTTTTCTGGCCACTGAAACCCGTCCAAATCTATCAAAGAGTTACCAAATGAGTGTCTGGCATGAACTTTTGCATTGTTCTCTAAAGAGATTGCTGGACGGTTGAACTGTAACCTCCTGCAGTTTTTTAAACTCTGTCCCTCCTCCTCTTCCTTCTCCTCCTCCTCGCGTTGTAAAGACTGTACTCGTCACAGTCGACTGCTCGCTGCCTCCCTCTCCATCACTTATTTAGCGTTTCATACCATCTGTCAGCATCCCTGTAATTTCTCTGGTTTTCTTCATCATGTATTTTTAGTGGATTTCCTCTCCGGGGCCTTTTTTTTTTTTTTTTAAACATGAAAGTACATTAAGCGGCTAATACGAATCCATCACGTAGCTCAACAACATGCCATGAAGCAAACAATTAAGTCCCTGTTTTTGACGAGCACATAAAACAGGAGCCATTTTTAAAAGGCAGCTGATTTCACAGCTAAAGAGATTACAGTGCTGCGTTCAGGAGAAAACTCTGAACTCTAATATGTTTACATCTTCCTGCTGTCCTGTCAAACCTTGACAGAGCGTGCCGATGAAGCCACCCTACCTCTTAATATTTAGGTTATATGCTGAACTCTTGACTAATTCCTTTCAAAGCCAACTCATTTTCTGACTTTTTCTTTCTTTTTCTTTTTGGGGTCTTTCTGACAGGTGTTCTCCCGACGACGGCGCTCGGACGAGTTCAATCCCCCGACCTCGACGACTGGAGTGAGAAGGTGTACCGGTTCGAGGGAAAAGCATCCAGGTACTTTGATCTCATGCAGTCAAAACTCTGAGGTGGTGATATGCAAAAAACAAAGAGAGTGATGGAGGTGATAGTGGATGTGATGCAAAGAAAAGAAGAGGGAGGAAGATGAAGTAAAGGTAGCGATATGTCAAGAGATAATAACACAAAGACGGTGAAAGAGGATAAGAGAGAGGACGCAGAAGTCCTTTTTATCTGAGGAAGGTTCCTCACTGAGTGAAAGGACCCGGAAGTATCTGTTTGAATCCTCTAAATGCTGAGGAAAGGTGCTTCAATGCTTCCTTTATTAGCTCCTTTAGCAAAGGAAACACTGGATAATGCCGACCCACAATTCCTTGCGGCGGCAACATTTAAAGTGACGCAACGTTCCATGAAAACAAACAATATGTTTATCTCACAGGTTTAACAGTTATACTCACACAGTCATAAAGTAATGAGATTCATGTTGATGAAGAACAGACAGTGATGATCCTTACATCTAATTTCATAGGTGTTTATTTACTTCAAACATGTAACAAATAAGTAAAAAATACAATAAACAATAAATATAGTGAAGAGTAAATATTGCAAATTATCAAAAAATAAATGATTATTCTCAATAACAAGAAGCATCAGTAAAAATACACAAAAACAAGGTCGGCCTGTGATAAATGAAGCAAAATATATGATCTCCGGTTTCTGTCCTTCACATCTCTCTTTGACCTCGTGACGTTTCCCATAGAGTTCAAGGAAAAGTGGTTAGGAAAGGACGTTAGGAGGTAACGTTTTGTGACTATTCGACCAGAGCCAAAGACAAACACAGGTATAGGTGTTCTTTAAAGAGGCAATCTTGAAGATTTCCTTTTAAATAAACGTCTGTTAAGTCACTATCTGAAGGAGGTATCCCCATGGTGATGAAAGTATTACAATATATATGATAATATATATTCGCAGTCTGATAAACTTAGTATCTGTGGCGATGTTCACAAAAAATAATGCTGTTTTACAGTTTTTCTCTTTTGTGTACACACACTTAAAATGAACCCAGTGTGACGGCCCCTGTCTCTAATCACTGCAAGTATGCTTTTGTCCCTCTGTCCCTAGAGAGCAGATTACCTGATGCAGAGCACCTGGTCCGGTAACAGGGAGGGCATAAAAACCCTGCTCTAGCGTTGCTCGGGGCGGGTTTACTCTCCGGCGTACGTGGAGTGATCCCAGCCAGTTGCTGCCGGTTATTTTGGTTTTGGTTTCCGTTGGTTTCGCTGACAACACCCACACTTCATCCCACACGCATTCACGGTGACACTACTGATGTTATTGATTGACACACTTCATAAAGTTAACTATTTCTTTATTTAGTCAAATAAACATTTTACGTTACCATCATTGTCTCTGCCGTATTTGTCATGACCTAGGAGCCGGGTTATGACAAATTGGGGGCTCGTCCGGCTTTTTTCCCGTTTGTGCTGTGATTTAGGTAAGACTTGGGAAGGGGTAGTTTTGTGTGTTTGTGGGCATTTTGTACCTAGTGTGCGTTTTTCGGATTTGTTTGTTTGCAGCGTTTGGGTCAGCTAAACGGTAAAAATATGAATTGGAGATGGAACATGACAAAAGTAAACATGAATTGGAAATTAACAAACAGATAGAAATTGAGAGACTCCGCCAGGAGTCAGAGACTGCAAAGATAGATCTGGAGAAATATCGTTTGTCTCTGGTCAGAGATGGCATATTGTCCGGTGAGGATCGGAGCGCGCAGGTGCCCAGGTCTGCTGTGGATCGCTTTGATGTTAGCAATTTGCGCTGGTTACCACCGTTTAATGAAAGGGATCCGGACACGTTCTTCGTGCTGTTTGAACGTGTAGCTAAGGCTAGAAACTGGCTCGATGCGGACTGTGCGCTTATGCTTCAGTGTGTCCTCTCAGGAAAAGCACAGGAAGCGTATTCCTCTTTGAGTCTGAAGGATAGCTCTAGCTATTCTAAAATAAAGTCGGCGGTGCTTAAAGTGTATGAGCTGGTGCCAGAGGCGTATCGCCAGCGTTTTAGGTCCTTAGAGAGGAAAAGTGGGCAGACATATGTGGAGTTGGTGAGAGACCTGTCAACTCACTTCAAGCGATGGTTAACTGCCCTTGACATAGATACTTTTGAAGGTCTGTGTGAGTTGATGATTTTAGAGCAATTCAAAAATTTCCTTCCAGATCGCATTGCGACATATGTCATCGACCAAAGAAGCACAACTGCTGCTAATGCGGCCGTGTCAGCGGATGAATACGTGTTGCTTCATAAGAGCAGTTTCAGAGAGGGTTCTGTGGCTCGCGATGGTTTTGGTGTGCGGGGAAGTGGTTCTGACGCGGTTTCGCAGGAGATGCGTTCAAGGAAGGTGGGAGTTTTTAAGTCTGACTTTAGAGCAGGTGGCAGATTTGACAACAGTAATACCTGTAATTATTGTCGGGAGGAAGGACATTGGAAGGCAGATTGTCCTGCGTTACAGGCTAAACTAAGGGATGTAAGATCTAATGTTAGGCCTGCTGCGTTTGCGGCTACAGTTAAAGACGGCTGTTTTGCTGAGGGGCTTACATCTCACTCTTGTGACCGGGGGGTTTTGGCAGTTTATGCTCCTTTCATTCGAGGCGGATTTGTGTCACTTTTGGGAAGTGAGGTAAAGGTCCCAATAAAAATCTTGAGGGATACAGGTGCCTATGATTCGTATATCGTGGACTCTGTTTTGCCTTTGTCTGAGGAGACGGACACTGGTGACTGTGTTCTCAGTCGTGGGATGGGATTGGAGATTCTCCCTGTTCCGTTGCACAAGATGGTGCTTGACTGTGAGCTGGTTATGGGTGAGATAGCTGTTGGTGTGCGTCCGGCGTTGCCTATTGAAGGTATACATTTTATTTTGGGCAACGGCTTGGCTGGTAGCAGGGTTTGGACGGACACTCTTCCCGCACCGGTGGTCACATGTTGTCCAATTGATTCTACGTCTGACGAGAGCTCCAGAATGTTGCCCGAGGTCTTTTCATCCTGCGTTTTTACACGAGCTATGAGCAAATCAGACCCTGACATGTCGTCTGACGACACGGTCGAGGTAGTTTTGGAGGTCCCATCTCTGTCAGAGCTTCCTGTGTCCCTGTCGCACAGTGAGGTAGTAGATGAGCAACGTGGGGATTCTTCTTTGAAAGAAATATTTGAGCGAGTTTTGCCTGTTTCTGAGATAAATAGTGCAGCCAATGGCTACTTCTTGCAGAACGAGGTGTTGTTCAGAAAATGGGTTCCCATGGGTGAGGATTGTGTGAAAAATGATGTTTTCCAAATGGTGGTGCCAACTAAATTTCGTCCTTTTGTCTTGGAAGTAGCACATGACAAGTGTGGACACTTTGGAGTTCAGAAAACATACCTTAACATTCTGAAACATTTCTTTTGGCCGTGTGTCAAAAGGGATGTGGCCGCATGCATTAAAACATGTCACGTATGCCAGCTAACAGGAAAACCAAATCAGAAGATCAAGCCGGTGCCACTGCAGCCTATCCCAGCTCTGAGTGAACCTTTTACACACCTCATTGTTGACTGTGTGGGTCCGTTGCCATGTTCCAAGTCTGGTTGTAAATATTTGCTCACAGTGATGTGCCAAACCACCAGGTACCCGGCTGCTTATCCGTTGAGGTCAATCACAACTAAAGCTGTGGTTAAGGCATTGTCACAATTCATTTCTATATTTGGCATTCCTAAGGTGGTCCAGAGTGACCAAGGGTCTAACTTCTCATCACATATGTTTCGGCAGGTGTTGAAGTTGTTGCACATTAAACAGAACCAATCATCTGCATATCATGCACAAAGCCAAGGAGCCTTGGAAAGGTTCCACCATACCCTTAAGTCTCTTCTACGGGGATTTTGTACCGAGTTGGATAGAGACTGGGAAGAGGGGCTTCCATGGTTGATGTTGGCTGCGAGGGAGGCTGTACAGGAGAGTACAGGTTTTAGCCCAAATGAGTTGGTCTTTGGACATTCTGTGCGTGGTCCCTTGGCAGTACTGAAAGATGGCTGTGTGGATACTAAGTTGCCAGTGAGACTAGTGGACTATGTGAATGGTTTTAGACATCGTTTGTTTGTAGCTGGAAGTATGGCACAGGAAAGGTTGTCGGTATCGCAAATGAAAATGAAGAAGTTGTATGACCGACGTACAGAGCGACATGAGTTCAGTCCGGGAGACCAGGTTCTTGCACTTATGCATATGGTTGGTTCGCCATTTCAGGCTAAGTACACAGGTCCATACACAGTCATGGAGAAAACGTCTGAGTTGAATTATGTCATTGCAACGCCAGAACGTAGGAAGGTCAAGCGTCTCTGCCACATAAATCTCCTGAAACCGTACTTCAGGCGTGTAGTGGACACTGACTTGGGTCGGGAGGTGAAAGATGGGGTTCATCCGGCTCTTGCGGTAGCTTCAGAGCTTTTGGTGCATGAGGGAGATGGGGTGCCAGAGCCTGATGATAGTCTCCTGTATGGGCGTTTGAAAAATTCAGAATCACTTGTTAATTTAGACAAGTTGTTGACTCATCTGCCGGAGGCAAAATGTGAAGAAATGTCTGAGTTGGTACACAAATATCCGTGTTTGTTTGGTGATATTCCTTCACAAACTGAGTGGGCGGAGCATGATATTGATGTTGGAGATGCTCAGCCAATTAAGCAGCACTTCTACCGTATGCCGCCAGTTAAACGTGAGTATTTGGACGCTGAGGTGGAGTACATGCTCCAAAATAACATCGCTGTACCTACGTTATCTAGTTGGGCGTCTCCATGTATTTTGGTGCCCAAGCAGGATGGAACACCTAGATTCTGTACTGACATGAGGAAAGTGAATTCTGTGACAAAATCTGATTCTTTTCCTTTGCCACGTATGGATGACTATAGATCAGGTGGGGTCTGCAAAGTTTGTTAGCAAATTTGATTTGCTTAAAGGGTATTGGCAAGTTCCTTTGTCAAAGCGTGCGCAGGAAATTGCTGCATTTATCACACCGTCGGGTCTTTATTCCTATAAAGTGATGCCTTTTGGGTTGAAGAATGCCCCCGCGACATTTCAGCGGTTGATGAATCGCGTAGTTTCTGGATTGAAAGGTTGTGCGGTTTATCTGGATGATTTGGTCATTTACAGTGATACTTGGCATTCGCATCTTCAGCGCATTCGCGCACTGTTTGATCGTTTGGCAGAAGCACGGCTCACCATTAATTTGGCCAAATGTGACTTTGGCAAGGCTACAGTGACATACCTCGGTCGTGTGGTAGGACAGGGCCGTGTAGCCCCAGTTCAGGCCAAGGTCATGGCAATGGCCGGATATCCACAACCCATGACAAAGAAGGAGTTGCAAAGGTTTTTGGGTTTAGTGGGGTACTATAGGAGTTTTTGTAAAAACTTTTCGACTATTGTGTTTCCTCTCACTGAACTACTCAAGGACAAGGTGAAGTTTGTCTGGTCGTCTGAATATCAGGGGGCTTTTGATAATGTTAAATCTCTGTTGTGCTCTTCTCCCGTGCTAGCTGCTCCTTGTTTTGATAGAGCGTTTATGCTCCAAGTAGATGCCAGCCAGGTGGGAGCAGGTGCCGTCTTGCTTCAGGATGACGACCAGGGATTGGTGAGGCCAGTCAGTTTTTTCTCAAAGAAGTTTAACAAGTACCAGGGAAATTACTCTGTTATTGAGAAGGAGGCTTTGTCGCTCATTTGGGCACTGCAACATTTTAATGTGTATGTAGGAACAGGAGAGCGGATTTTGGTGTATACAGATCACAATCCGTTGACATTTTTGCATTCCATCAGATGCCCAAACCAGAGGCTGACACGATGGTCGTTGTTCCTTCAGGTTTACAACCTTGACATCAAACATATTAAAGGAAAAGACAATGTTATTGCTGATGCGTTGTCACGTGCACCGTTGCATTGATTAGCAGTATGCCGGTGATCCCTTGGGACACCGACTTTAAGGGGGGGGGTGTGACGGCCCCTGTCTCTAATCACTGCAAGTATGCTTTTGTCCCTCTGTCCCTAGAGAGCAGATTACCTGATGCAGAGCACCTGGTCCGGTAACAGGGAGGGCATAAAAACCCTGCTCTAGCGTTGCTCGGGGCGGGTTTACTCTCCGGCGTACGTGGAGTGTTCCCAGCCAGTTGCTGCCGGTTATTTTGGTTTTGGTTTCCGTTGTTTTCGCTGACAACACCCACACTTCATCCCACATGCATTCACGGTGACACTACTGATGTTATTGATTGACACACTTCATAAAGTTAACTATTTCTTTATTTAGTCAAATAAACAT
>NW_027466525.1:500000-507500 GCF_050575085.1 Anarhichas minor
CAGAGACAGAGACAGAGACAGAGAGGAGGCTTACTGACACACTGTTACACTTCAATTAAACATCACATGCACACGTTCACATGTTCACACGTTTATACATTCATACGTTCACACATGCATACATTTACATATTCATACGTTTATACATGCATACATGCACACGTTCACATGTTCACACGTTCATACGTTCATTTCAGGCACTTAGAGACACTGTACAGCTCACTGTACACATGTGGATGAATATTTAACATCCATTAAGAGCACGAGAGCAGCTGCTGACCTGAGGTCAGCTCTGTGAGGGGGGGTGACATGTCAGTGAACCATGTAAACACACACAAACATGGACACACAGACATCTGAGCAAACTCTCAGCTGATTATTTTACCATAAAAAGAATCATAAAACTGTTTTCATGAAAGAGGGAAGACAAAAGAAAAGCACAATTAAAAATAAAGCGAGTTAATTAAAGAACAAAGACTCACAGACGACACGTCGTTTTCCACCAAAGTGATTTTTGTTTCTCCTCTGTGAGCTCTTCAGTTTCTGCTCGTTACAGGAAGACAGTCTTTTCAAAATAAACTTCCGTCTTCACAGGAAACACTTAGTTATGTTTAAGAGAAGATGGTGAAATACGTGAGTACTAAAACATTAAAACTGTTTAATCCTTTCTTGATTTTACTGATGGTTCGATCTTAGACTGTTTGTCCGGTTAAAAGAGTAGCGATGCCAAACATGGGTTCCAGTTGTTCTGTGTTTTGTAGTACAGACATCATGCAACATTCTACGGACTAAACGATCAATCAATTTACCTTAAAAGATATATTACAATGGAAATCATTTAGAAATGAGTTGGAGTCCTAATATACATCTATTTATATGTAAAACAATATAAAACACTGAAAATCTGCAAATTAAAGAGCAAACATAAAGTGATTATTGGAGCCAAAAGGTCACAAGTTCAGTTCCTGCAGCCGTCACAGCGTCTCAATCTGTGATGCAACTTATTTAATAAAATATACAAACAAAGTATAAATACCAGAACAAAACACACTCGGTGTGATTAAAAATAACTCCAACATCAGCTGCTGCAGAAGGAAGGAGCGTCTTTAATTATCTCAGGTTAAAGGCTGATTCAGAAGGAGAATGTCAGATAAATGCAAAATCAGATGAGAAGTGAAGCCCCGCCTCGGGGACTGTAAGTCACCGTGGATGAGAGCGTCGGCAGAAAGAAAAGAGCTGCACACAGTCAGAGAGAGACAGGAACCCCCGAGGGACAACGATGAAAGACCTCCTCACCCTTAAAGACAAAACGAGAGAGACGAATGAACGACAGGAAGGGAAACGGGAGAATGACAGCAGAACTTCAGCGGGGTCGAGGAAGACAAAGAAACATGAAGACATCAACGTTAAGAGGAAAAGAGAAAAGCTCAGAACTCATTGATGCAGCTCGACATGGGATCAGAGAGCTGCTGCCGTCCTCCGTCACGTTCAAACAGCGTGTTCGTTTACTGTTTGTTTATATTCTATATTCACCACAGATTTATCTTTAACAGTAGCATTTTATAATTGTATGATCTTAATTAGTTTTTTGTTTAATCCGTTGTTAGTTTATGTTTCTTTAAGTTTGGTTTTATTCTATTTAATCCTAGTTTCAGTATCTCTGAGTTCATGGTTCTTCATTTTAGTTCCATTTACCTTTTCTAGTTTTAGTTTCTGATAGTTTCTTTTTATTTCAGTTGAACTTTGTTTTAGTTTAGTTTCAGTAATGAACTGTGTCCTTTAATCCCAGTTTATGTTTCTTTTAGTTTATGTTTCTTTTAGTTTATGTTTCTTTTAGTTTATGTTTCTTTTAGTTTATGTTTCTTTTAGTTTATGTTTCTTTTAGTTTATGTTTCTTTTAGTTTATGTTTCTTTTAGTTTATGTTTCTTTTAGTTTATGTTTCTTTTAGTTAGCTTTATGTTCAGTTAGTCTTGTGTTAGATTTCCGTTACTTCTAGTTTTATTTCCTGGATATTTTAGTTGCATTTACTTTTGATCTAATTGTATTTTCGGGCTCCATTTAGTTCTGTTGGCTTCGTGCTATCCTAGCTGCTGATGTACTACATCTCCCCCCCCCTGCAGCTGGAGGCCATGTTGGGCGTGTCCATCTCTCAGGTGGCCGTTGATGAATGTCTCTTCAGCGACTGCAGTGAGTCTGGCGGCTGCAGCAGCGAGCTTTCCTTCAGCCAGACTCCCGAGGCTCTCAGCGCCGGCGACACTTCTCTGGTGTCGCTGGCGGCCTCGTCGACGGCTCGGTGTGGCTGCCGGGGCCGAGAGGCCGTCCACCTGCCGTGCTCCGCCTACGCCTCCAACCCGTGCCTCAATGGGGGGGCCTGCCAGGACGGACCGCTGGGATACAGGTACGGGTCTACGGGAACCCTCTGAATCTGGTTCTGTACATGTATACAGCTCATTCACTATATATAGTGAATGAGCTGTATACATGTGTGTATATGTATATACATGTCCAAAGAATGATCCTAGAACCTGGAGAATATCAACTCATATCACACATGTTCTAATATGAACATGATCGATGTAGATTAATGTTTACATGAGCGGAAAGATTTCTCCCTTTGTTGCAGCATTTTATTGGTTTTAATATCGAATGCAACGCCTCAGCTGCTAAATGTGACGGATGGTTCGCTCTCTTTTCTCTTTCTTCATTTCAACTCGACAGTTTCTTTCAATTCACAGTGTTTTCTGTCAAGGTGTTTGGGGGGATTTGGTCTCTCGGGTCATTTTAATTAACGTTGGCACGTCTGAAAAGTATTTTTCGACAGCGTCATGAAGCTTCAGATAGAGACCGGGAATGTCGAGGTCACGTTCTCACTCTTCTGTTCGTGGATTTAAGGAACCTGCAGAAAAACATTCCTACAGTTACACACAAAATCACACTTTTCAGACTCAATATAACTAGAATGTATTTAAAAAATACTGAATAACATCAGAATATAATGAATAAAGGGAGTTTGTATCCTGTCAGTGTGAGAAATAAAGCTTTGGATCATTTAGGGAGATAACATTGACAGAAAGTAGTAAATAATATGGAACAAAATGTTTAAATAAGATTTAAATGTATAACTTCAGTATTTTTTCTATGTCCTGATGGTTCATATCCAAAAACCAAGACTCAGTTTCTTTTGTCCCTGCAGTTAAAAGTATTTGAGATGATTTATTTATACTTTCCAACATATTAAATTAACTCTTTCAACCTGTTGCTGTCTTTAGAAGCTGGTACTGCTATTTAAAGATGCTCAACTTAACTCAAAAACTCAAATAAATACATGAAGAATCATGAATCATGAGTCGATCGCATCATCAAATAAACTCTGTGTCTCTCAGGTGTGATTGTCCGTCCATGTTCGACGGGCCCGAGTGCCAGCAGACCAAACACAGCTTCGGCGGTCAGGGCTACGCCTGGTTCCCTCCCATCATGCCTTGCTTCCAGAGCCACGTCTCCCTGGAGTTCCTGGCTGAGTCGGCCAATGGGCTGCTGTTGTACAACGGGCCGCTCGGCCCCGCCCACTCCGAGGAGCAGGAGGACTTCATCGCCATAGGTGAGTTTACAGGTTTTGTGTTTTGATCATGCAGTTATTCTTAATTAAGAACGGTATTTAACTGTAATTTGTACAGGTGTCTCTGCCTCTCTGGACTAAGTACTTCAGGTTGTTACACTTGAGTTTGATGGCAAAATCATCTCCAAATAACTGCATTACATCTTAATAAATCAAAGAGCAAAGGTTTCTTATCTAGAGCCAAAACAGAGACCAAGTTCTACACAGAACACCTGCAGAAAATGGACCACAATGCAATGCAGCTACAACTTTTTCAACGCAATAAATGAGCTGTAATTCGTAGATATCCAATGAAATCAATTTTTAAAAAAAGGCGTGTTCATGACGTAAATCCCGTATTTAAGTATTCCAACTTCCGTAGTTATTTTAACCCCAACCTCCATCTCTTCCTAAACTAAGTATTTCACGATCTTTTTCTAAACCTAACGAAGTATTTTACGATCTTTTTCATAAACTTAACGAAGTATTTCACGATCTTTTTCTAAACCTAACGAAGTATTTTACGATCTTTTTCTCAAACCTATCGAAGTATTTCACCAGCTTTTTCTAAAACCTAACGAAGTATTTCACCATCTTTTTAGTGACCTAACGAAGTATTTTTGTTGTCTAAACTTAACTAAGTTGTTTCCTGTAAAGACGGAGGTTTTATTTTGAAAATACTTTATTCATGTAAGAACCAGAGGAGTCGCCCCCTGATGGTGAGGCTGGGAAAAATCACATCCAGCACCCGGACTATCAGCACTGGCGCCCCCCAGGGTTGTGTGCTCTCCCCACTGCTCTTCTCCCTCTACACCAACGACTGCACCTCAGAGGACCCAACGGTCAAGCTCCTGAAGTTCGCAGACGACACAACGGTCATCGGCCTCATCAGGGACGGTGATGAGTCTGCGTACAGGCGGGAGGTTGAACAGCTGGTCCTCTGGTGTGGTCAGAACAACCTGGAGCTAAACAAGCTCAAAACTGTGGAGATGACTGTGGACTTCAGGAGGAGCCCCCCAACACTGCCCCCCCTCACCATACACAACAACACTGTGTCCGCTGTGGAGACCTTCGAGTTTCTGGGATCCACAATCTCCAGGACCTGAAGTGGGCCCCCAACATCAACACCATCCGGAAAAAGGCACAGCAGAGGTTGTACTTCCTGCGCCAGCTCAAGAAGTTCAACCTGCCTCAGGAGCTGCTGATCCTGTTCTACTCAGCCATCATCCAGTCTGTTCTCTGCTCCTCTATCACTGTGTGGTTTGGATCGGCCACCAAACAGGACAGGAACAGACTGCAACGGATTGTCAGGTCTGCAGAGAGGATCATTGGTTCCAGCCTGCCGTCCATCCTGGACTTGTTCACCTCCAGAGTCAGGAAACGGGCTGGAAAGATCTCTGCAGACCATCACACCCTGGACACAAGCTGTTCCAACTCCTCCCCTCTGGTAGGCGCTACAGGGCTCTGTACGCCAAGACCACCAGACACAGGAACAGCTTCTTTCCACTGGCCGTCACTCTGATGAACAATTAATAAGTTATACTGCACTATTACCACCACTTATAATTCATGCCATTGTCTATAGGTTTATGTTCACATGTATATATATACTGTATATACACTTTTTCTCTTGAATATATATTTATACTTATATTGTATATAGCTAAATGTCTATGCCTACATCCGTTCTACTTTTTTGCTGCCCTTTTTTATTCTTTATATATATATATTGTCTTGTTTATTGTAAATTGGTGTTTGTACATTGAGAGCGGAGTGGAAACCGGAGACAAATTCCATGTATGCGTAGGCATACATGGCCAATAAAGCTGATTCTGATTCTGATTCTGATGGACATGAGAGAGAATGCAGGTTGTCGTCTGTGTGAAACCCTTTGTTAAAAGTTAAAACATGATATTAAACTTCTCTCACAGACTCTCTCAGTGCTGCTCGTCCTCCACCAACACAAAGCGTGAATCAATGCTGTCGCTGTGAAGACAAAAGAGCTCCATAAACACTCTAATGTCAGCTCCCGGCGGTCCTCGCGTGGTGTTGACGGATTAGACCGCTGATGGCTTTTCTCAATAAACGCCTCTTGCATAATCTCGCTCCATTAAAGTTATGTAATCATTGAACCAAAGGGGGGGGAATCAAAGATGGCCGCAGCGTTGATCACAGAGAAGCATTTTTCACTTACATGTTCAATAACATGGCCGTGAGGTTGATGGGGTCATACACACACACACACACACACACACACACACACACACACACAATTGACTGAGTGGACTCAGCAGCTCACACAGAGAAGTGATGTTTCAGCATCATGTTAATCTTTCAGGTCTTGTTTTTATATTTCGTCTTTATTATTATCTTTTAGCCAACTCCATTTGTAGAATGAAGACTGTGACGGCTCTGAATCCTATAATAATAATAATAATAATAATAGTAACTTTATTTATAGAGCACCTTTAAAAACAGAGTTTACAAAGTGCTTTGAGAGACAAAGCAGCAAAAGCAAAACAATAACAATAACAGAAAGCTCAGTGAGACAGTCGATACGATACAAATAAAGTGAGAAATTAAATGAAATGAAATTAAATAAGATAAATTTAATTAAATAATTTAGTAATATAATTTAGTAAAATTGACGACAATCACATCACTTTTGTTCTAAAAGGTTCAGGAATGACTATATACAGTATATATATATATATTTTAAAACCAGACCAAAGGGCACAAACATAGTCGGAGCTCTTTTTAGTAAAACTTTTGTACGCCTCTGAAATACCTGGTTAAGTTTAAATATTGTGGTTTAGATATGAATAAGTACATAAGTGACGTTACTTAAGCACAGAAGTTACAAATACTTCGTTGACTGGTGGTTTCACACAGGACACGAACGGCGGTCTTCTTAGTGAAAGTCTTGTGTTTTAGTTTTTATCACAAAGTCGTTATAAAGATACATTTATTGGGGAAAGTATAAAATGTGCAAGCTTGCATTAGAAGTATCAGCACAATGCTTTTTAAATCATAACATTAACAAATACATAGCATATCAAATTCCTTTATTGTACATCCGTTGAAGGACGCGTAGCATTAATGAAAAGTTTACATAAACAACAACATATGATGAATGATGAATAACAATAGTTCAGAAATAATAAGTTAGATCAGCTCAGAGAACACGGATAGAAAAGTAAGATTCTCCTGCTCCCCTCCAGAGTTGAGGAACGGGGTTCCGGTTCTGAGCATAAACCACGGATCAGGAGCGCTGACCCTGCAGCTGCCGGCGAAATCCACCGTCACCGACCGGCGCTGGCATCGCCTCGACATCGTCAGCGACGGAAAGGTACGACTGATAATATAATAACTTTGTCTTTTAAAAAGGTTTCAGTCCAATATAGATGTATTACCCGATGCAGTTTCATATGTTTATCATTTATTTTTACCCTCTGAGGTCTTTATGTTCCCTTCAAAATAAAAGTCCTGCTCCTCTATGAAACAGAACCATCATGACTAGAAGTAGAGAGAACTAGAACATGTCTTTAGTGAGAACAACACAGTTATGACGACATCAATCATTAACAGAAAACAAGCAAGTTGAATTTCTTTGATAATTTATTTTACAAAATTGGCAAATAATAGAATCTATTAATCATTTTATCAAGTGTTACCAATGTTAGAAAAAAATTGAGGCTCTATGTCTACAAATACTAAACTATTCACATGTTTCTCTCTCTCCTCTCCTCTCTCCTCTCTCCTCTCCTCTCTCCTCTCCTCTCTCTCCTCTCCTCTCTCCTCTCCTCTCTCCTCTCTCCTCTCTCTCTCCTCTCTCCTCTCCTCTCTCTCCTCTCTCCTCTCCTCTCTCCTCTCTCTCTCCTCTCCACTCTCTCTCCTCTCCTCT